>NC_134692.1:307500-364352 GCF_050947455.1 Rhinoderma darwinii
TCCTGTTCCTCTTTCCTCCTGTTCCCCTCTGCTCCTGTTCCTCTTTCCTCCTGTTCCCCCCTGCTCCTGTTCCTCTTTCCTCCTGTTCCCCTCTGCTCCTGTTCCTCTTTCCTCCTGTTCCCCTCTGCTCCTGTTCCTCTTTCCTCCTGTTCCCCTCTGCTCCTGTTCCCCTCTGCTCCTGTTCCCCTCTGCTCCTTTTCCCCTCTGCTCCTGTTCCTCTTTCCTCCTGTTCCCCTCTGCTCCTGTTCCCCTCTGCTCCTGTTCCCCTCTGCTCCTTTTCCCCTCTGCTACTTTTCCCCTCTGCTCCGGTTCCCCTCTGCTCCTGTTCCTCTTTCCTCCTGTTCCCCTCCGCTCCTGTTCCCCCCTGCTCCTGTTCCTCTTTCCTCCTGTTCCCCTCTGCTCCTGTTCCCCTCTGCTCCTGTTCCCCTCTGCTCCTTTTCCCCTCTGCTCCTGTTCCCCCCTGCTCCTGTTCCTCTTTCCTCCTGTTCCCCTCTGCTCCTGTTCCCCTCTGCTCCTGTTCCCCCCTGCTCCTATTCCTCTTTCCTCCTGTTCCCCTCTGCTCCTTTTCCCCTCTGCTCCTTTTCCCCTCTGCCCCTGTTCCTCTTTCCTCCTGTTCCCCTCTGCTCCTGTTCCTCTTTCCTCCTGTTCCCCCCTGCTCCTGTTCCTCTTTCCTCCTGTTCCCATCTTCTCCTGTTCCCCTCTGCTCCTGTTCCCCTCTGCTCCTTTTCCCCTCTGCTCCTGTTCCTCTTTCCTCCTGTTCCCCTCTGCTCCTGTTCCTCTTTCCTCCTGTTCCCCTCTGCTCCTGTTCCTCTTTCCTCCTGTTCCCCCCTGCTCCTGTTCCTCTTTCCTCCTGTTCCCCTCTGCTCCTGTTCCTCTTTCCTCCTATTCCCCTCTGCTCCTATTCCCCTCTGCTCTTGTTCCCCTCTGCTCCTGTTCCCCTCTGCTCCTGTTCCCCCCTGCTCCTGTTCCTCTTTCCTCCTGTTCCCCTCTGCTCCTGTTCCCCTCTGCTCCTTTTCCCCTCTGCTCCTGTTCCTCTTTCCTCCTGTTCCCCTCTGCTCCTTTTCCCCTCTGCTCCTGTTCCTCTTTCCTCCTGTTCCCCCCTGCTCCTGTTCCTCTTTCCTCCTGTTCCCCTCTGCTCCTGTTCCTCTTTCCTCCTGTTCCCCTCTGCTCCTGTTCCCCTCTGCTCCTGTTCCCCTCTGCTCCTTTTCCCCTCTGCTCCTGTTCCTCTTTCCTCCTGTTCCCCTCTGCTCCTTTTCCCCTCTGCTACTTTTCCCCTCTGCTCCGGTTCCCCTCTGCTCCTGTTCCTCTTTCCTCCTGTTCCCCTCCGCTCCTGTTCCCCCCTGCTCCTGTTCCTCTTTCCTCCTGTTCCCCTCTGCTCCTGTTCCCCTCTGCTCCTGTTCCCCTCTGCTCCTTTTCCCCTCTGCTCATGTTCCCCCCTGCTCCTGTTCCTCTTTCCTCCTGTTCCCCTCTGCTCCTGTTCCCCTCTGCTCCTGTTCCCCCCTGCTCCTGTTCCTCTTTCCTCCTGTTCCCCTCTGCTCCTTTTCCCCTCTGCTCCTTTTCCCCTCTGCTCCTGTTCCTCTTTCCTCCTGTTCCCCTCTGCTCCTGTTCCTCTTTCCTCCTGTTCCCCCCTGCTCCTGTTCCTCTTTCCTCCTGTTCCCCTCTGCTCCTGTTCCCCTCTGCTCCTGTTCCCCTCTGCTCCTTTTCCCCTCTGCTCCTGTTCCTCTTTCCTCCTGTTCCCCTCTGCTCCTGTTCCTCTTTCCTCCTGTTCCCCTCTGCTCCTGTTCCTCTTTCCTCCTGTTCCCCCCTGCTCCTGTTCCTCTTTCCTCCTGTTCCCCTCTGCTCCTGTTCCTCTTTCCTCCTATTCCCCTCTGCTCCTATTCCCCTCTGCTCTTGTTCCCCTCTGCTCCTTTTCCCCTCTGCTCCTGTTCCCCCCTGCTCCTGTTCCTCTTTCCTCCTGTTCCCCTCTGCTCCTTTTCCCCTCTGCTCCTTTTCCCCTCTGCTCCTGTTCCTCTTTCCTCCTGTTCCCCTCTGCTCCTGTTCCTCTTTCCTCCTGTTCCCCCCTGCTCCTGTTCCTCTTTCCTCCTGTTCCCCTCTGCTCCTGTTCCTCTTTCCTCCTGTTCCCCTCTGCTCCTGTTCCTCTTTCCTCCTGTTCCCCTCTGCTCCTTTTCCCCTCTGCTCCTGTTCCCCCCTGCTCCTGTTCCTCTTTCCTCCTGTTCCCCTCTGCTCCTGTTCCCCTCTGCTCCTGTTCCCCTCTGCTCCTTTTCCCCTCTGCTCCTTTTCCCCTCTGCTCCTGTTCCTCTTTCCTCCTGTTCCCCTCTGCTCCTGTTCCTCTTTCCTCCTGTTCCCCTCTGCTCCTGTTCCTCTTTCCTCCTGTTCCCCCCTGCTCCTGTTCCTCTTTCCTCCTGTTCCCCTCTGCTCCTGTTCCTCTTTCCTCCTGTTCCCCTCTGCTCCTGTTCCTCTTTCCTCCTGTTCCCCTCTGCTCCTGTTCCTCTTTCCTCCTGTTCCCCTCCGCTCCTGTTCCCCCCTGCTCCTGTTCCTCTTTCCTCCTGTTCCCCTCTGCTCCTGTTCCCCTCTGCTCCTGTTCCCCTCTGCTCCTTTTCCCCTCTGCTCCTGTTCCCCCCTGCTCCTGTTCCCCCCTGCTCCTGTTCCTCTTTCCTCCTGTTCCCCTCTGCTCCTGTTCCCCTCTGCTCCTGTTCCCCTCTGCTCCTGTTCCCCCCTGCTCCTGTTCCTCTTTCCTCCTGTTCCCCTCTGCTCCTTTTCCCCTCTGCTCCTTTTCCCCTCTGCTCCTGTTCCTCTTTCCTCCTGTTCCCCTCTGCTCCTGTTCCTCTTTCCTCCTGTTCCCCTCTGCTCCTGTTCCTCTTTCCTCCTGTTCCCCCCTGCTCCTGTTCCTCTTTCCTCCTGTTCCCCTCTGCTCCTGTTCCACTTTCCTCCTGTTCCCCTCTGCTCCTGTTCCCCTCTGCTCCTTTTCCCCTCTGCTCCTGTTCCTCTTTCCTCCTGTTCCCCTCTGCTCCTTTTCCCCTCTGCTCCTGTTCCTCTTTCCTCCTGTTCCCCCCTGCTCCTGTTCCTCTATCTTCCTGTTCCCCTCTGCTCCTGTTCCTCTTTCCTCCTGTTCCCCTCGACTCCTGTTCCCCTCTGCTCCTTCTCCCCTCTGCTCCTGTTCCTCTTTCCTCCTGTGTACTTTCCTCATATGCCCCTCTAATCATGTGCCCCTATCCTCCTCCGTCCTCTCCTCCTGTTCACACTTTCCTCCTGTGCCAGAACCTAACCATCCCAGCAAAGCTTTACTGAAAAAAAACATGTGAAATTCATCACCAGTATTCACAAAAGAAAACATAATTTATATAGGGGGCAGTATTCTAGTAGTTATATTCTTGTATATAGGAGCAGTATTATAGTAGTTATATTCTTGTATATAGGAGCAGTATTATAGTAGTTATATTCTTGTATATAGGGGGCAGTATTATAGTAGTTATATTCTTGTATATAGGAGCAGTATTATAGTAGTTATATTCTTGTATATAGGAGCAGTATTATAGTAGTTATATTCTTGTATATAGGAGCAGTATTCTAGTAGTTATATTCTTGTATATAGGGGCAGTATTCTAGTAGTTATATTCTTGTATATAGGAGGGCAGTATTATAGTAGTTATATTCTTGTATATAGGGGGCAGTATTATAGTAGTTAAATTCTTGTATATAGGACCAGTATTATAGTAGTTATATTCTTGTACATAGAGGGCAGTATTATAGTAGTTATATTCTTGTATATAGGAGCAGTATTATAGTAGTTATATTCTTGTATATAGGGGGCAGTATTATAGTAGTTATATTCTTGTATATAGGGGGCAGTATTATAGTAGTTATATTCTTGTATATAGAGGCAGTATTATAGTAGTTATATTCTTGTATATAGGAGCAGTAATATAGTAGTTATATTCTTGTATATAGGAGCAGTAATATAGTAGTTATATTCTTGTATATAGGGGGCAGTATTATAGTTGTTATATTCTTATATAGGGAGCAGTATTATAGTAGTTATAGTCTTGTAAATAAGAGCAGTATTATATTAGTTCTATTCTTGTATATAGGGGGCAGTATTCTAGTAGTTATATTCTTGTATATAGGGGCAGTATTCTAGTAGTTATATTCTTGTATATAGGAGGACAGTATTATAGTAGTTATATTCTAGTATATAGGGGGCAGTATTATAGTAGTTAAATTCTTGTATATAGGAGGCAGTAAAATAGTAGTTATATTCTAGTATATAGGGGGCAGTATTATAGTAGTTAAATTCTTGTATATAGGAGGCAGTAATATAGTAGTTATATTCTTGTATATAGGGGCAGTATTATAGTAGTTATATTCTTGTACATAGAGAGCAGTATTATAGTAGTTATATTCTTGTATATTCGAGCAGTATTATAGTAGTTATATTCTTGTATATAGGAGCAGTATTATAGTAGTTATATTCTTGTATATAGGGGCAGTATTATAGTAGTTATATTCTTGTATATAGGGGCAGTATTATAGCAGTTATATTCTTGTATATAGGGGCAGTATTATAGTAGATATATTCTTGTATATAGGGGCAGTATTATAGTAGTTATATTCTTGTATATAGGAGCAGTAATATAGTAGTTATATTCTTGTATATAGGAGCAGTAATATAGTAGTTATATTCTTGTATATAGGGGGCAGTATTATAGTAGTTATATTCTTGTATATAGGGAGCACTATTATAGTAGTTATATTCTTATATAGGGAGCAGTATTATAGTAGTTATAGTCTTGTATATAGGGGCAGTATTATAGTAGTTATATTCTTGTATATAGGAGCAGTATTATAGTAGTTATATTCTTGTATATAGGAGCAGTATTATAGTAGTTATATTCTTGTATATAGGGGGCAGTATAATAGTAGTTATATTCTTGTATATAGGAGGCAGTATTATAGTAGTTATATTCTTGTATATAGAGGGCAGTATTACAGTAGTTATATTCTTGTATATAGGAGCAGTATTATAGTAGTTATATTCTTGTATATAGGGGCAGTATTATAGTAGTTATATTCTTGTATATAGGGGCAGTATTATAGTAGTTATATTCTTGTAAATAAGAGCAGTATTATAGTAGTTATATTCTTGTATATAGGGGCAGTATTATAGTAGTTATAGTCTTGTATATAGGGGCAGTATTATAGTAGTTATATTCTTGTATATAGGGGCAGTATTATAGTAGTTATATTCTTGTATATAGGGGCAGTATTATAGTAGTTATATTCTTGTATATAGGAGCAGTAATATAGTAGTTATATTCTTGTATATAGGAGCAGTAATATAGTAGTTATATTCTTGTATATAGGGGGCAGTATTATAGTAGTTATATTCTTGTATATAGGGAGCACTATTATAGTAGTTATATTCTTATATAGGGAGCAGTATTATAGTAGTTATAGTCTTGTATATAGGGGCAGTATTATAGTAGTTATATTCTTGTATATAGGAGCAGTATTATAGTAGTTATATTCTTGTATATAGGAGCAGTATTATAGTAGTTATATTCTTGTATATAGGGGGCAGTATAATAGTAGTTATATTCTTGTATATAGGAGGCAGTATTATAGTAGTTATATTCTTGTATATAGAGGGCAGTATTACAGTAGTTATATTCTTGTATATAGGAGCAGTATTATAGTAGTTATATTCTTGTATATAGGGGGCAGTATTATAGCAGTTATATTCTTGTATATAGGGGCAGTATTATAGTAGTTATATTCTTGTATATAGTGGGCAGTATTATAGTAGTTATATTCTTGTATATAGGGGCAGTATTATAGTAGTTATATTCTTGTATATAGGGAGCAGTATTATAGTAGTTATATTCTTGTAAATAAGAGCAGTATTATAGTAGTTATATTCTTGTATATAGGGGCAGTATTATAGTAGTTATAGTCTTGTATATAGGGGCAGTATTATAGTAGTTATATTCTTGTATATAGGGGCAGTATTATAGTAGTTATATTCTTGTATATAGGGGCAGTATTATAGTAGTTATATTCCTGTATATAGGAGGCAGTATTATAGTAGTTACATTCTTGTCCATAGGAGAGGATAGACGTGTGCTTGTGAGCTCCCTGTTAGGACTATGCATGGCTTCTGACCCAGGTGGAGGGGAGGGGTCCTGGGCTGATGATCCTGGGAAAGCCCAGAGTCTGGAGTTTGACCTGCAGCATGGAGATGGTGGAGGTGATGATCTGGAAATGGTGGCTGGTGAGTCAACTGAATCTCACGATGTTGGTGAATTGTGCACAAAAATGACAAAGAAAAATATCTTTAAAATGGAAATGAAAGTTCGCAAATTGAGAACTGAAATTAACCAAGAGACTGATCCAAAGGCAAAGCTGATGAAATGTGAGTGTCTGGATGTTTGCACACGTGAGCTGGTTATATTGAAGGAGAGATTGCAGAAAGAATCATGCACAGTACCCAAAATAAAGAACTGGGCAATTGAGAACAAAAGGGAGACCAGAGCCCAAACTGTGAAGAGAAAAAATATCATTGCAAAAAAAGACACTGACTATAAGACTGTGTATAATATTGTGGAGCAGGGAAACCCTGGAAGATATGAGTGTGCGGTGGCTGGAGGATCACATCTCTCATCATGTGTGGGGTCTGTGCAATCAGTCAACAAAAATGCTGCTAAAGCTGCAGAGAAATGTGTGGCAGCTGACGAGGGGTTAACTGCAGTAGACTCTATGTGCAGTACAGATGAAGTGAATGCAAGTGGCACTCCTGGGAGTGAGCAAGAAAGTGCCTCATGTCCTGATATTATAAGTGAGACCTCGCTCAGCGCGGTGATTGACAGTCTGATATCTGATGAACCAGCGGCACAGGCTGAGTCGGACATTGCAGACCCTGTTCTGGAGGTTCAGCCGTCCGCAGTGTCAGTGAATGGAGTGCAGGTTACACAGCGATCAGGAGCAGACACAGGAGGATCTGCAGTACAATCAGCTGAGGAGAGGTCCAGTCCTGACCCACCTGCTGACAGACCTCAGTACAGGAGACTGTTCTCCAGCGTCACAAGACCGACTAACCCCACACCTCAGAGGAAGAACGCGGTCAGAATCACGTACTCGGGACCAGAGGAAAACCTCCCCTCCAGACTCTACATTGGGAAAGTTTTGTTGAAGGAGTTTATGAAGTTTAAAGCTTCAGAGGTGTTCGCTCTGATCCACGTTCCCTCCAGCAGGAATTATGACATCAGTTTCAAGCTGCAATATAGTCTAGATTTATTCTGGAGTATTTATAATGATACTAAGGAGCACGCGATGTGGGAGCATCTACATGTCATCCAGCTGACTAAACCCCAGGTAGTCACCGCCACCGTCCTGTTCCAGTCTGAGGTGGTGGCTCTGGCAGATTTGCAGCACTGGTTGAGCAGATATTGTGAGGTGAAGAGACTGCCAATAAAGATCTATGATGAGGAGGAGATCTGGAATGGAGGATATTCTGTCAAGATTCAGCTGGTTCAGGAGAATGGAGTGACCAGACATCTGCCGCACTCCTTCTACCTGGGCTCGGAGAGAGGCATATGTTACTACCCTGGTCAACCGCGACTGTGCCATAGATGTGGGGGCAGACACCTGGCATTCAACTGTTCCCGTATTAAGTGCTCACTATGTGGTCAGTTTGGGCATGTGAAGGACGATTGTACAGGACCTGTCATCTGTAACCTGTGCTTAGGACCTGGACATGCATTCCGGGAGTGTCCGCATGCAGAACATAATAAGGAGGAGACCTTTAAAGAAGCCATGGAGGAAGAGCAGGAGGATGTCTCCATATGTGTAGATACAACCCCAGAACCTGGAAGCCCCAGCGAGGATGTGAGCCAAAGTACCAGAGATCCTACTCCAGAGACGAATGTCCCATCTGTGGATGCTGCACAGGTGTCACCAGCCACTGAAAATAGAGGTCATGCTAAAAGCAAAATATCCAGTCACTCTGTCACCAAAACATCTAAACATCTGCCCAACACCAGTAAAGAACCAGCTGATCCAGCCGCAGCGACCAGTAAGGAACCAGCTGGGCCAGCCACAGCGACCAGTAAAGAACCAGCAGATCTAGCCGCAGCGAACAGTAAGGAACCAGCTGATCCAGCCGCAGCGACCAGTATGGATGAGGAGGGATTTCAGACGGTTAAAAGGAGAAGTAAAACAGATAATTCTTCTAGGAAAAAAATCACTACTGCAAAGAAATCACCGGAGTCTCCAGTGCTGGCGATAACTGGGGGACGTTACTGTGCGCTGGGGGAAGATGACCAGGAAGAAGAAGCAGAGATGGAGCAAGTCTCCTCACACAACCCAGATGACGAACCTCAGGATGAAGACGCTGACCCCCCAATGTCCACCAAAAGATGGTGTGTTACAGGACATAGCAGTGGAAGAAGGAAAAAAAGTAGGAAAGACATGTAACCAGGATGAGGCTGAAAATCACCTCCTATTAATGTGAACAGTGTGAAGAATAGGAGCAGGCGGCAGGCGATATTCCAGCGTCTGTCTGACGACAAAACCAATGTTATCTTTATACAAGAGACTTATCTACAGAGTAATGTCCCTGCTGTGTCCCTGCAGTCACCACATCTAGTGGGACAGTGAAACTCTCGGCTGCTGTATGGAGACTTCTACCCCGAACTCCGTTTATATCATAGAGGCTTACTATATGTCATAAATGTGGTGACCGTGTACCCTCTGTGGTGTGCCCGATGCTGCCCGGTCACCAATAAAGAAAAACTCTCCTGTAATACTGTCTAGAATAATATCATGAAAAATAGTTGAAACAATCTATACTGGAGCAATATTCATATATTATGGTTTGTTTAATGATTGTGATGTATATTCATATATTATGGTTTGTTTAATGATTGTGATGTTATTAAGATGTTACGTTTATTTTCTTTATCTGTTATGAGTGTATTGCAAAGGTATTGTAATATTTTGTTGCAAGTTTTCAAATAAAAAAGATAATTATAGTAGTTATATTCTTGTATATAGGGGGCAGTATTATAGTAGTTATATTCTTGTATATAGAGGCAGTATTATAGTAGTTATATTCTTGTATATAGGAGCAGTAATATAGTAGTTATATTCTTGTATATAGGAGCAGTAATATAGTAGTTATATTCTTGTATATAGGGGGCAGTATTATAGTTGTTATATTCTTATATAGGGAGCAGTATTATAGTAGTTATAGTCTTGTAAATAAGAGCAGTATTATATTAGTTCTATTCTTGTATATAGGGGGCAGTATTCTAGTAGTTATATTCTTGTATATAGGGGCAGTATTCTAGTAGTTATATTCTTGTATATAGGAGGACAGTATTATAGTAGTTATATTCTAGTATATAGGGGGCAGTATTATAGTAGTTAAATTCTTGTATATAGGAGGCAGTAAAATAGTAGTTATATTCTAGTATATAGGGGGCAGTATTATAGTAGTTAAATTCTTGTATATAGGAGGCAGTAATATAGTAGTTATATTCTTGTATATAGGGGCAGTATTATAGTAGTTATATTCTTGTACATAGAGAGCAGTATTATAGTAGTTATATTCTTGTATATTCGAGCAGTATTATAGTAGTTATATTCTTGTATATAGGAGCAGTATTATAGTAGTTATATTCTTGTATATAGGGGCAGTATTATAGTAGTTATATTCTTGTATATAGGGGGCAGTATTATAGTAGTTATATTCTTGTATATAGAGGCAGTATTATAGTAGTTATATTCTTGTATATAGGGGCAGTATTATAGTAGTTATATTCTTGTATATAGGGGCAGTATTATAGCAGTTATATTCTTGTATATAGGGGCAGTATTATAGTAGATATATTCTTGTATATAGGGGCAGTATTATAGTAGTTATATTCTTGTATATAGGAGCAGTAATATAGTAGTTATATTCTTGTATATAGGAGCAGTAATATAGTAGTTATATTCTTGTATATAGGGGGCAGTATTATAGTAGTTATATTCTTGTATATAGGGAGCACTATTATAGTAGTTATATTCTTATATAGGGAGCAGTATTATAGTAGTTATAGTCTTGTATATAGGGGCAGTATTATAGTAGTTATATTCTTGTATATAGGAGCAGTATTATAGTAGTTATATTCTTGTATATAGGAGCAGTATTATAGTAGTTATATTCTTGTATATAGGGGGCAGTATAATAGTAGTTATATTCTTGTATATAGGAGGCAGTATTATAGTAGTTATATTCTTGTATATAGAGGGCAGTATTACAGTAGTTATATTCTTGTATATAGGAGCAGTATTATAGTAGTTATATTCTTGTATATAGGGGCAGTATTATAGTAGTTATATTCTTGTATATAGGGGCAGTATTATAGTAGTTATATTCTTGTAAATAAGAGCAGTATTATAGTAGTTATATTCTTGTATATAGGGGCAGTATTATAGTAGTTATAGTCTTGTATATAGGGGCAGTATTATAGTAGTTATATTCTTGTATATAGGGGCAGTATTATAGTAGTTATATTCTTGTATATAGGGGCAGTATTATAGTAGTTATATTCTTGTATATAGGAGCAGTAATATAGTAGTTATATTCTTGTATATAGGAGCAGTAATATAGTAGTTATATTCTTGTATATAGGGGGCAGTATTATAGTAGTTATATTCTTGTATATAGGGAGCACTATTATAGTAGTTATATTCTTATATAGGGAGCAGTATTATAGTAGTTATAGTCTTGTATATAGGGGCAGTATTATAGTAGTTATATTCTTGTATATAGGAGCAGTATTATAGTAGTTATATTCTTGTATATAGGAGCAGTATTATAGTAGTTATATTCTTGTATATAGGGGGCAGTATAATAGTAGTTATATTCTTGTATATAGGAGGCAGTATTATAGTAGTTATATTCTTGTATATAGAGGGCAGTATTACAGTAGTTATATTCTTGTATATAGGAGCAGTATTATAGTAGTTATATTCTTGTATATAGGGGGCAGTATTATAGCAGTTATATTCTTGTATATAGGGGCAGTATTATAGTAGTTATATTCTTGTATATAGTGGGCAGTATTATAGTAGTTATATTCTTGTATATAGGGGCAGTATTATAGTAGTTATATTCTTGTATATAGGGAGCAGTATTATAGTAGTTATATTCTTGTAAATAAGAGCAGTATTATAGTAGTTATATTCTTGTATATAGGGGCAGTATTATAGTAGTTATAGTCTTGTATATAGGGGCAGTATTATAGTAGTTATATTCTTGTATATAGGGGCAGTATTATAGTAGTTATATTCTTGTATATAGGGGCAGTATTATAGTAGTTATATTCCTGTATATAGGAGGCAGTATTATAGTAGTTATATTCTTGTCCATAGGACAGGATAGACGTGTGCTTGTGAGCTCCCTGTTAGGACTATGCATGGCTTCTGACCCAGGTGGAGGGGAGGGGTCCTGGGCTGATGATCCTGGGAAAGCCCAGAGTCTGGAGTTTGGCCTGCAGCATGGAGATGGTGGAGGTGATGATCTGGAAATGGTGGCTGGTGAGTCAACTGAATCTCATGATGTTGGTGAATTGTGCACAAAAATGACAAAGAAAAATATCTTTAAAATGGAAATGCAAGTTCGCAAATTGAGAACTGAAATTAACCAAGAGACTGATCCAAAGGCAAAGCTGATGAAATGTGAGTGTCTGGATGTTTGCACACGTGAGCTGGTGATATTGAAGGAGAGATTGCAGAAAGAATCATGCACAGTACCCAAAATAAAGAACCGGCCAATGGAGAATAAAAGGGAGACCAGAGCCCAAACTGTGAAGAGGAAAAATATCATTGCAAAAAAAGACACTGACTATAAGACTGTGTATAATATTGTGGAGCAGGGAAACCCTGGAAGATATGAGTGTGCAGTGGCTGGAGGATCACATCTCTCATCATGTGTGGGGTCTGTGCAATCAGCCAACACAAATGCTGCTAAAGCTGCAGAGAAATGTGTGCCAGCTGACGAGGGGTTAACTGCAGTAGACTCTATGTGCAGTACTGATGAAGTGAATGCGAGTGGCACTCCTGGGAGTGAGCAAGAAAGTGCCTCATGTCCTGATATTATAAGTGAGACCTCGCTCACCGCGGTGATTTACAGTCTGATATCTGGTGAACCAGCGGCACAGGCTGAGGCGGACATTGCAGACCCTGTTCTGGAGGTTCAGCCGTCCGCAGTGTCAGTGAATGGAGTGCAGATTACACAGCGATCAGGAGCAGACACCGGAGGATCTGCAGTACAATCAGCTGAGGAGAGGTCCAGTCCTGACCCACCTGCTGACAGACCTCAGTACAGGAGACTGTTCTCCAGCGTCACAAGACCGACTAACCCCACACCTCAGAGGAGGAACGCGGTCAGAATCAGGTACTCAGAACCAGAGGAAAACCTCCCCTCCAGACTCCACATTGGGAAAGTTTTGTTGAAGGAGTTTATGAAGTTTAAAGCTTCTGAGGTGTTCGCTCTGATCCACGTTCCCTCCAGCAGGAATTATGACATCAGTTTCAAGCTTCAATATAGTCTAGACTTGTTCTGGAGTATTTATAACGATACAAAGGAGCACGCGATATGGGAGCATCTACATGTCATCCAGCTGACTAAACCCCAGGTAGTCACCGCCACCGTCCTGTTCCAGTCTGAGGTGGTGGCTCTGGCAGATTTGCAGCACTGGTTGAGCAGATATTGTGAGGTGAAGAGACTGCCAACAAAGATCTATGATGAGGAGGAGATCTGGAATGGAGGATATTCTGTCAAGATCCAGCTGGTTCAGGAGAATGGAGTGACCAGACATCTGCCACACTCCTTCTACCTGGGCTCGGAGAGAGGCGTATGTTACTACCCTGGTCAACCGCGACTGTGCCATAGATGTGGGGGCAGACACCTGGCATTCAACTGTTCTCGTATTAAGTGCTCACTATGTGGTCAGTTTGGGCATGTGAAGGACGATTGTACAGGACATGTCATCTGTAACCTGTGCTTAGGACCTGGACATACATTCCGGGAGTGTCCACATGCAGAACATAATAAAGAGGAGACCTTTAAAGAAGCCATGGAGGAAGAGCAGGAGGATGTCTCCATATGTGTAGATACGACCCCAGAACCTGGAAGTCCCAGCGATGATGTGAGCCGAAGTACCAGAGATCGTGCTCCAGAGACGAATGTCCCATCTGTGGATGCTGCACAAGTGTCACCAGCCACTGAAAATAGAGGTCGTGCTAAAAGCGAAATATCCAGTCACTCTGTCACCAAAACATCTAAACATCTGCCCAACACCAGTAAGGAACCAGCTGATGCAGCCGCAGCGACTAGTAAAAAACCAGCTGGGCCAGCCGCAGCTACCAGTAAGGAACCAGCTGATCCAGCCGCAGCGACCAGTAAGGAACCAGCTGATCCAGCCGCAGCGGCCAGTAAAAAAACAGCTGGGCCAGCCGCAGCTACCAGTAAAAAACCAGATGATCCAGCCGCAGCGACCAGTAAAAAACCAGCTGATCCAGCCGCAGCGGCCAGTATGGATGAGGAGGGATTTCAGACGGTCAAAAGGAGAAGTAAAACAGATGATTCTTCTAGGAAAAAAATCACTGCTGCAAAGAAATCACCGGAGTCTCCAGTGCTGGCGATAACTGGGGGACGTTATTGTGCGCTGGGGGAAGATGACCAGGAAGAAGAAGCAGAGATGGAGATGGGGTGTTACAGGACATAGCAGTGGAAGAAGGAAAAAAAAGTAGGAAACCAGGATGAGGCTGAAAATCACCTCCTATTAACGTGAACAGTGTGAAGAATAGGAGCAGGCGGCAGGCGATATCCCAGCGTCTGTCTGACAATAAAAACAATGTCATCTTTATACAAGAGACTTATCTACAGAGTAATGTCCCTGCTGTGTCCCTGCAGTCACCACATCTAGTGGGACAGTGAAACTCTCAGCTGCTGTATGGAGACTTCTAGCCCGAACTCCGTTTATATCATAGAGGTTCACTATATGTCATAAATGTGGTGACCGTGTACCCTCTGTGGTGTGTGCGATGCTGCCCGGGCACCAATAGAGAAGAACTCTCCTGTAATACTGTCTAGAATAATATCATGAAAAATAGTTGAAACAATCTATACTGGAGCAATATTCATATATTATGGTTTGTTTAATGATTGTGATGTTATTAAGAGACATACGTTTATTTTCTTTATCTGTTATGAGTGTATTGCAAAGGTATTGTAATAATTTGTTGCAAGTTTTCAAATAAAAAAGATAATTATAGTAGTTATATTCTTGCATATAGGAGCAGTATTATAGTAGTTATATTCTTGTATATAGGAGCAGTATTATAGTAGTTATATTCTTGTATATTGGAGCAGTAGTATAGTAGTTATATTCTTGTATATAGGAGCAGTATTATAGTAGTTATATTCTTGTATATAGGAGCCAGTATTATAGTAGTTATATTCTTGTATATAGGAGCAGTATTATAGTAGTTATATTCTTGTATAAAGGGAGCAGTATTATAGTAGTTATATTCTTGTATATAGGAGCAGTATTATAGTAGTTATATTCTTGTATATAGGGGGCCGTATTATAGTAGTTATATTCTTGTATATAGGAGCAGTATTATAGTAGTTATATTCTTGTATATAGGGGGCAGTATTATAGTAGTTATATTATTGTATACAGGAGCAGTATTATAGTAGTTATATTCTTGTATATAGGGGGCAGTATTATAGTAGTTATATTCTTGTATATAGGGGCAGTATTATAGTAGGTATATTCTTGTATATAGGAGGCAGTATTATAGTAGTTATATTCTTGTATATAGGGATCAGTATTATAGTAGTTATATTCTTGTATATAGGGGGCAGTATTATAGTAGTTATATTCTTGTATATAGGGGGCAGTATTATAATAGTTATATTCTTGTATATAGGGAGCAGTATTATAGTAGTTATATTCTTGTATATAGGAGCAGTATTATAATAGTTATATTCTTGTATATAGGGGCAGTATTATAGTAGTTATATTCTTGTATATAGGGGGCAGTATTATAGTAGTTATATTCTTGTATATAGGGGGCAGTATTATAGTAGTTATATTCTTGTATATAGAAGCAGTATTATAGTAGTTATATTCTTGTATATATAGGAGCAGTATTATAGTAGTTATATTCTTGTATATAGGGGGCAGTATTATAGTAGTTATATTCTTGTATATAGGGGGCAGTATTATAGTAGTTATATTCTTGTACATAGAGGGCAGTATTATAGTAGTTATATTCTTATATATAGGAGGCAGTATTATAGTAGTTATATTCTTGTATATAGGGGCAGTATTATAGTAGTTATATTCTTGTATATAGGGGGCCGTATTATAGTAGTTATATTCTTGTATATAGGGGCAGTATTATAGTAGTTATATTCTTGTATATAGGAGCAGTATTGTAGTAGTTATATTCTTGTATATAGGAGCAGTATTATAGTAGTTATATTCTTGTATATAGGGGCAGTATTATAGTAGTTATATTCTTGTATATAGGGAGCAGTATTATAGTAGTTATATTCTTGTATATAGGGGGCAGTATTATAGTAGTTATATTCTTGTATATAGGGGGTAGTATTATAGTAGTTATATTCTTGTATATAGGGGCAGTATTATAGTAGTTATATTCTTGTATATAGGGGCAGAATTATAGTAGTTATATTCTTGTATAAAGGGGGCAGTATTATAGTAGTTATATTCTTGTATATAGGGCAGTATTGTAGTAGTTATATTCTTGTATATAGGGCAGTATTGTAGTAGTTATATTCTTGTACATAGAGGGCAGTATTATAGTAGTTATATTCTTGTATATAGGGGGCAGTATTATAGTAGTTATATTCTTGTATATAGGGGCAGTATTATAGTAGTTATATTCTTGTATATAGGAGCAGTATTATAGTAGTTATATTCTTGTATAAAGGGAGCAGTATTATAGTAGTTATATTCTTGTATATAGGAGCAGTATTATAGTAGTTATATTCTTGTACATAGGGAGCAGCATTATAGTAGTTATTTTCTTGTATATGGTGGGCAGTATTATAGTATTTATATCCTTGTATATAGGGGGCAGTATTATAGTAGTTATATTCTTGTATATAGGAGGCAGTATTATAGTAGTTATATTCTTGTATATAGGGGGCAGTATTATAGTAATTATATTCTTGTATATAGGGGGCAGTATTATAGTAGTTATAATCTTATATATAGGAGCAGTATTATAGTAGTTATATTCTTGTATATAGGGGGCAGTATTATAGTAGTTATATTCTTGTATATAGGGGGCAGTATTATAGTAGTTATATTCTTGTATATAGGAGCAGTATTATAGTAGTTATATTCTTGTATATAGGAAGCAGTATTATAGTAGTTATATTCTTGTATATAGGAGCAGTATTATAGTAGTTATATTCTTGTATATAGGAGCAGTATTATAATAGTTATATTCTTGTATATAGGGACCAGTATTATAGTAGTTATATTCTTGTATATAGGAGCAGTATTATAGTAGTTATATTCTTGTATATAGGGATCAGTATTATAGTAGTTATATTCTTGTATATAGGGATCAGTATTATAGTAGTTATATTCTTGTATATAGGAGCAGTATTATAGTAGTTATATTCTTGTATATAGGAGCAGTATTATAGTAGTTATATTCTTGTATATAGGGATCAGTATTATAGTAGTTATATTCTTGTATATAGGAGCAGTATTATAGTAGTTATATTCTTGTATATAGGAGCAGTATTATAATAGTTATATTCTTGTATATAGGGGCAGTATTATAGTAGTTATATTCTTGTATATAGGGGGCAGTATTATAGTAGTTATATTCTTGTATATAGGGGGCAGTATTATAGTAGTTATATTCTTGTATATAGAAGCAGTATTATAGTAGTTATATTCTTGTATATATAGGAGCAGTATTATAGTAGTTATATTCTTGTATATAGGGGGCAGTATTATAGTAGTTATATTCTTGTATATAGGGGGCAGTATTATAGTAGTTATATTCTTGTACATAGAGGGCAGTATTATAGTAGTTATATTCTTATATATAGGAGGCAGTATTATAGTAGTTATATTCTTGTATATAGGGGCAGTATTATAGTAGTTATATTCTTGTATATAGGGGGCCGTATTATAGTAGTTATATTCTTGTATATAGGGGCAGTATTATAGTAGTTATATTCTTGTATATAGGAGCAGTATTATAGTAGTTATATTCTTGTATATAGGAGCAGTATTATAGTAGTTATATTCTTGTATATAGGGGCAGTATTATAGTAGTTATATTCTTGTATATAGGGAGCAGTATTATAGTAGTTATATTCTTGTATATAGGGGGCAGTATTATAGTAGTTATATTCTTGTATATAGGGGCAGTATTATAGTAGTTATATTCTTGTATATAGGGGCAGAATTATAGTCGTTATATTCTTGTATAAAGGGGGCAGTATTATAGTAGTTATATTCCTGTATATAGGGGGCAGTATTATAGTAGTTATATTCTTGAATATAGGGGCAGTATTATAGTAGTTATATTCTTGTATATAGGGGCAGAATTATAGTAGTTATATTCTTGTATAAAGGGGGCAGTATTATAGTAGTTATATTCTTGTATATAGGGCAGTATTGTAGTAGTTATATTCTTGTATATAGGGCAGTATTGTAGTAGTTATATTCTTGTACATAGAGGGCAGTATTATAGTAGTTATATTCTTGTATATAGGGGGCAGTATTATAGTAGTTATATTCTTGTATATAGGGGCAGTATTATAGTAGTTATATTCTTGTATATAGGAGCAGTATTATAGTAGTTATATTCTTGTATATCGGAGCAGTATTATAGTAGTTATATTCTTGTATATAGGGGCAGTATTATAGTAGTTATATTCTTGTATATAGGGGGCAGTATTATAGTAGTTATATTCTTGTATATAGGGGCAGTATTATAGTAGTTATATTCTTGTATATAGAAGCAGTATTATAGTAGTTATATTCTTGTATATAGGGGCAGTATTATAGTAGTTATATTCTTGTATATAGAAGCAGTATTATAGTAGTTATATTCTTGTATATAGGGAGCAGTATTATAGTAGTTATATTCTTGTATATAGAAGCAGTATTATAGTAGTTATATTCTTGTATATAGGGAGCAGTATTATAGTAGTTATATTCTTGTATATAGGGGCAGTATTATAGTAGTTATATTCTTGTATATAGAAGCAGTATTATAGTAGTTATATTCTTGTATATATAGGAGCAGTATTATAGTAGTTATATTCTTGTATATAGGGGGCAGTATTATAGTAGTTATATTCTTGCATATAGGAGCAGTATTATAATAGTTATATTCTTGTATATAGGAGCAGTATTATAGTAGTTATATTCTTGTATATAGGGAGCAGTATTATAGTAGTTATATTCTTGTATATAGGAGCAGTGTTATAGTAGTTATATTCTTGTATATAGGAGCAGTATTATAGTAGTTATATTCTTGTATATAGGGGCAGTATTATAGTAGTTATATTCTTGTATATAGGAGCAGTGTTATAGTAGTTATATTCTTGTATATAGGAGCGGTATTATAGTAGTTGTATTCTTGTATATAGGGAGCAGTATTATAGTAGTTATAATCTTGTATATAGGGGTAGTATTATAGTAGTTATATTCTTGTATATAGGGAGCAGTGTTATAGTAGTTATATTCTTGTATATAGGGGTAGTATTATAGTAGTTATATTCTTGTATATAGGGGGCAGTATTATAGTAGTTATATTCTTGCATATAGGAGCAGTATTATAGTAGTTATATTCTTGTATATAGGGAGCAGTGTTATAGTAGTTATATTCTTGTATATAGGGAGCAGTGTTATAGTAGTTATATTCTTGTATATAGGGGGCAGTATTATAGTAGTTATATTCTTGTATATAGAGGCAGTATTATAGTAGTTATATTCTTGTATATAGGGAGCAGTATTATAGTAGTTATATTCTTGTATATAGGGGACAGTATTATAGTAGTCATATTCTTGTATATAGGAGCAGTATTATAGTAGTTATATTCTTGTCTATAGGGAGCAGTATTATAGTAGTTATATTCTTGTATATAGGGGTAGTATTATAGTAGTTATATTCTTGTATATAGGGGGCAGTATTATAGTAGTTATATTCTTTTATATAGGGGGCAGTATTATAGTAGTTATATTCTTGTATATAGGAGGCAGTATTATAGTAGTTATATTCTTGTATATAGGGGGCAGTATTATAGTAGTTATATTCTTGTATATAGGGGGCAGTATTATTGTAGTTATATTCTTTTATATAGGGGGCAGTATTATAGTAGTTATATTCTTTTATATAGGGGGCAGTATTATAGTAGTTATATTCTTGTATATAGGGAGCAGTATTATAGTAGTTATATTCTTGTATATAGGGAGCAGTATTACAGTAGTTATATTCTTGTATATAGGAGCAGTATTATAGTAGTTATATTCTTGTATATAGGGGGCAGTATTATGGTAGTTATATTCTTGTATATAGGAGCAGTATTATAGTAGTTATATTCTTGTATAAAGGGGCAGTATTATAGTAGTTATATTCTTGTATATAGGAGCAGTATTATAGTAGTTATATTCTTGTATATAGGGGGCAGTATTATAGTAGTTATATTCTTGTATATAGGGGGCAGTATTAGGGCGGGTTCACACATAGCGGAATTTCACTTAAATTCAGCTGCGGACACTCCGCAGCGTTAATCCGCAGCGGAGCCGTTTCTCCATTGACTTTCACTTTAATTTAGCAGTGTTCGTTTACACGATGCGTACAATTCCGCTGCGGAGCATAGGCTGCGGAGCGGAATTTGTTGTCCGCAGCATGCTCTGTCTGTTGCGGAGCAGTGGCGGACTGGTTGCGGACTCATGGCGGAATTTCTCCATTGACTTCAATGGAGAGTCAAAATTCCGCAATGAAGTCCGCAGATCTTATGTGTGCTGCGGAGCGTATTGTTTTTACTACCATGACATTTCTTCATTCTGGCTGGACCTATGTATTTCTAGGTCTACAGCCAGACTGAGGAAGTCAATGGGGCTCCCGTAATGACGGGAGCGTTGCTAGGAGACGTCTGTAAATAGTCACTGTCCAGGGTGCTGAAAGAGTTACGCGATCAGCAGTAACTGTTTCTGCACCCGGGACAGTGACTACCGATCTCAATATACATGTATCTGTAAAAAAAACATATAAGTTCATACTTACCGAGAACTCCCTGCGTCTGTCTCCAGTCCGGCCTCCCAGGATGACGTTTCAGTGTAAGTGACGGCTGCAGCCAATCACAGGCCAAGCACAGGCTGCAGCGGTCACATGGACTGGAGCGTCATCCAGGGAGGTCGGGCCGGATGCCGAAAGAGGGACGCGTCACCAAGACAACGGGCGGTAAGTATGAATTTCTTTGACTTTCACTAGGGAAAGTGCTGTCCCTTCTCTCTATCCTGCACTAAATAGGGAGAAGAGAAGCACTTTTCCTGCAGTCCGCAGCGGCCAGTCCGCATCAATTTTCTGCACATTTTGTGCAGATCCGCTGCAGAATCTGCAACGCAGATTCTGTGCGGCATTGATGCGGACAGTTGCGGAGGAATTCCGCCATGTGTGGTCATGCCCTTATAGTAGTTATATTCTTGTATATAGGGGCAGTATTATAGTAGTTATATTCTTGTATATAGGGGGCAGTATTATAGTAGTTATATTCCTGTATATAGGAGCAGTATTATAGTAGTTATATTCTTGTATAAACGGGGCAGTATTCTAGTAGTTATATTTTTGTATATAGGAGCAGTATTATAGTAGTTATATTCTTGTATATAGGGGGCAGTATTATAGTAGTTATATTCTTGTATATAGGGGGCAGTATTATAGTAGTTATATTCTTGTATATAGGGGCAGTATTATAGTAGTTACATTCTTGTATATAGGGGGCAGTATTATAGTAGTTATATTCTTGTATATAGGGGCAGTATTATAGTAGTTATATTCTTGTATGTAGGAGCAGTATTATAGTAGTTATATTCTTGTATATAGGGGCAGTATTATAGTAGTTATATTCTTGTATATAGGGGCAGTATTATAGTAGTTATATTCTTGTATATAGGGGCAGTATTATAGTAGTTATATTCTTGTATATAGGGTGCAGTATTATAGTAGTTATATTCTTGTATATAGGAGGCAGTATTATAGTAGTTATATTCTTGTATATAGGGGGCAGTATTATAGTAGTTATATTCTTGTATATAGGGGGCAGTATTATAGTAGTTATATTCCTGTATATAGGGAGCACTATTATAGTAGTTATATTCTTGTATATAGGGGGCAGTATTATAGTAGTTATATTCTTGTATATAGGGGGCAGTATTATAGTAGTTATATTCTTGTATATAGGGGGCAGTATTATAGTAGTTATATTCTTGTATATAGGAGCAGTATTATAGAAGTTATATTCTTGTATATAGGAGCAGTATTATAGTAGTTATATTCTTGTATATAGGAGCAGTATTATAGTAGTTATATTCTTGTATATAGGAGCAGTATTACAGTAGTTATATTCTTGTATATAGGGGCAGTATTATAGTAGTTATATTCTTGTATATAGGAACAGTATTATAGTAGTTATATTCTTGTATATAGGAGGCAGTATTATAGTAGTTATATTCTTGTATATAGGGGCAGTATTATAGTAGTTATATTCTTGTATATAGGGAGCAGTATTATAGTAGTTATATTCTTGTATATAGGGGGCAGTATTATAGTAGTTATATTCTTTTATATAGGGGGCAGTATTATAGTAGTTATATTCTTGTATATAGGGAGCAGTATTATAGTAGTTATATTCTTGTATATAGGGGGCAGTATTATAGTAGTTATATTCTTTTATATAGGGAGCAGTATTATAGTAGTTATATTCTTGTATATAGGGAGCAGTATTATAGTAGTTATATTCTTGTATATAGGTGGCAGTATTATAGTAGTTATATTCTTTTATATAGGGAGCAGTATTATAGTAGTAATATTCTTGTATATAAGAGCAGTATTATAGTAGATATATTCTTGTATATAAGAGCAGTATTATAGTAGTTATATTCTTGTATATAGGAGGCAGTATTATAGTAGTTATATTCTTGTATATAGGGGCAGTATTATAGTAGTTATATTCTTGTATATAGGGGGCAGTATTATAGTAGTTATATTCTTGTATATAGGGGCAGTATTATAGTAGTTATATTCTTGTATATAGGGGCAGTATTATAGTAGTTATATTCTTGTATATAGGGGGCAGTATTATAGTAGTTATATTCTTGTATATAGGGGCAGTATTATAGTAGTTATATTCATGTATATAGGGGCAGTATTATAGTATTTATATTCTTGTATATAGGGAGCAGTATTATAGTAGTTATATTCTTGTATATAGGGGCAGTATTATAGTAGTTATATTCTTGTATATAGGGGGCAGTATTATAGTAGTTATATTCCTGTATATAGGACAGTATTATAGTAGTTATATTCTTGTATATAGGGGGCAGTATTATAGTAGTTATATTCTTGTATATAGGAGCAGTGTTATAGTAGTTATATTCTTGTATATAGGGGCAGTGTTATAGTAGTTATATTCTTGTATATAGGGGGCAGTATTATAGTAGTTATATTCTTGTATATAGGGGGCAGTATTATAGTAGTTATATTCTTGTATATAGGGGGCAGTATTATAGTAGTTATATTCTTGTATATAGGAGCAGTATTATAGTAGTTATATTCTTGTATATAGGAGCAGTATTACAGTAGTTATATTCTTGTATATAGGGGCAGTATTATAGTAGTTATATTCTTGTATATAGGAACAGTATTATAGTAGTTATATTCTTGTATATAGGAGGCAGTATTATAGTAGTTATATTCTTGTATATAGGGGCAGTATTATAGTAGTTATATTCTTGTATATAGGAGCAGTATTATAGTAGTTATATTCTTGTATATAGGGAGCAGTATTATAGTAGTTATAGTCTTGTATATAGGGAGCAGTATTATAGTAGTTATATTCTTGTATATAGGAGCAGTATTATAGTAGTTATAGTCTTGTATATAGGGAGCAGTATTATAGTAGTTATATTCTTGTATATAGGAGCAGTATTATAGTAGTTATATTCTTGTATATAGGAGCAGTATTATAGTAGTTATATTCTTGTATATAGGAGCAGTATTATAGTAGTTATATTCTTGTATATAGGAGCAGTATTATAGTAGTTATATTCTTGTATATAGGGGGCAGTATTATAGTAGTTATATTCTTGTATATAGGAGCAGTATTATAGTAGTTATATTCTTGTATATATAGGGGCAGTATTATAGTAGTTATATTCTTGTATATAGGGATCAGTATTATAGTAGTTATATTCTTGTATATAGGGGCAGTGTTATAGTAGTTATATTCTTGTATATAGGGAGCAGTATAATAGTAGTTATATTCTTGTATATAGGGGGCAGTATTATAGTAGTTATATTCTTGTATATAGGAGCGGTATTATAGTAGTTATATTCTTGTATATAGGGGGCAGTATTATAGTAGTTATATTCTTGTATATAGGAGCAGTATTATAGTAGTTATATTCTTGTATATAGGGGCAGTGTTATAGTAGTTATATTCTTGTATATAGGAGCGGTATTATAGTAGTTATATTCTTGTATATAGGGGGCAGTATTATAGTAGTTATATTCTTGTATATAGGAGCAGTATTATAGTAGTTATATTCTTGTATATAGGGGGCAGTATTATAGTAGTTATATTCTTGTATATAGGAGCAGTATTATAGTAGTTATATTCTTGTATATAGGGGCAGTGTTATAGTAGTTATATTCTTGTATATAGGGGCAGTGTTATAGTAGTTATATTCTTGTATATAGGGATCAGTATTATAGTAGTTATATTCTTGTATATAGGGATCAGTATTATAGTAGTTATATTCTTGTATATAGGGATCAGTATTATAGTAGTTATATTCTTGTATATAGGGGCAGTGTTATAGTAGTTATATTCTTGTATATAGGGAGCAGTATTATAGTAGTTATATTCTTGTATATAGGGGGCAGTATTATAGTAGTTATATTCTTGTATATAGGGAGCAGTATTATAGTAGTTATATTCTTGTATATAGGAGCAGTATTATAGTAGTTATATTCTTGTATATATAGGGGCAGTATTATAGTAGTTATATTCTTGTATATAGGGGCAGTATTATAGTAGTTATATTCCTGTATATAGGAGCAGTATTATAGTAGTTATATTCTTGTATACAGGGGGCAGTATTATAGTAGTTATATTCTTGTATATAGGGGGCAGTATTATAGTAGTTATATTCTTGTATATAGGGGGCAGTATTATAGTAGTTATATTCTTGTATATAGGGGGCAGTATTATAGTAGTTATATTCTTGTATATAGGGGGCAGTATTATAGTAGTTATATTCTTGTATATAGGAGCAGTATTATAGTAGTTATATTCTTGTATATAGGGATCAGTATTATAGTAGTTATATTCTTGTATATAGGGGCAGTGTTATAGTAGTTATATTCTTGTATATAGGGGGCAGTATTATAGTAGTTATATTCTTGTATATAGGGGGCAGTATTATAGTAGCACCTTGTGAACTAGGAGCACTTTAAATAGGGAGGATTTTATTATCAGTGGGTCTCTAAGTAAAGTCCATAAAATCCCCTTTAACACCTCACAATTTGGTGACACAACTACAGCTGTTCTTGCCGGCTCTGCTAAGTTATTGTCCTTGGCTCTTTACTTTTTGCTAACGGTCTTAGGTAATAAATCTTGCATCAGTCTCTGACAATAAAGCGCATGAAATTAAGTAAACAATTTAAGTAATGTAATTAAAATTAAATATTAAACACCGCGCTTATTATAGGACAGGAACCGTGCGTTAATTGTTCGGCGCAGTCACTGCAGAGCTTAATTAAATGGGCGCAGACATTAGCCCGCGGCTCCAAGTAACGCCGAGCAATTCCTCTTGAGAGATGTTTACTTAATTAAAATTGCTGTAATCGGCTTTTTATAAAACAAATCATAGTCCAAAAACCGAGAAGCACGCGGCGCGCCAGGAATATATTTACACGGTTAATATCAGAATTATGCCACAAGCAACTTTCTCCCCATTTCTTTAAAGTGTTTGAGCAAACATGGTGTCGGGCCGGTGGCGTCTGTCGGACACGCTGAGGCCGCTGTGGGTCAGTGCCGTTCTCTTTGCTTTATAAGCCGTATAAATTCTGTACAAATTGACTCTATTATTTAGCAGTTTCAGGCCCAGTGGGTTCCGGAAACACCAATGCGAGTAACGAAGGATTCTAAACACCTCTGTAGTTAAATGATCAGTTAAATCTAGAATATTCGAGAATCTGTCCGAGCTGCTGCCAGTGACATGGAGGAAGCCTATATATCGGTCCCGCACACCGTGTATTGGGCTCAGCATACAATGTCTGGTAAAAAAAAATGTAGACACTGTTGAAATTGCTCGTGCCGGTTGAAAGACCCGTTAAGGTCCCAATAACACAGAAAGGAAGTCCCTGCCCTGAACATCCATGGTTTATTACACGCGAGGGTCTTTTATTAGACGGTTAGTCCACAGAGCCGGGAAATCCATCCATCAGAAATACTCCTATCAATACGGGTCTAATGGATAGTCCATTGTTCTCATTCAGAATACCATAATGTGAGTACCGGACCTTTCTCAACAAGCAGCGGCGTCTATGGAATAAAATATATCATCAATAATACCGACCAATCCAATGTCATAGAGAATGTATCTACTGATGATTTATATTGTCTGTATTATACTGTTTATATCATATTCTATCGGATTCCCATTGGTCGGTGTTATTAATGATATAGGATATATTTATGGTATTCTGAATGAGAACAATGGACTATCCATTACACCCGTATTGATAGGAGTATTTCTGATGGATGAATTTCCCGGCTCTGTGGACTAATCATCTAATAAAAGACACTCACGTGTAATAAGACATGGATGTTGAGTGCCGTGACTTCCTTACCACAAACAATATAAGGTCACATTCACACCACATTTACAAGCCAAAACCAGAAGTGGAACCAACACAGAAGACGTGCAAATCCTTCCGTTATAATCTGTGTCCAGGCTGCACTCCTGCTTTTGGCTTACAAATACAGAAGAAAAATTGTGAGCTAAATACTAGAGTGTGAATGGGGCCTTAGATGGAGCAGCACAATCTTACTGAATTATTGGTGGTCACTGGTCAATTATATGAGCGTGTGTAAAGTATTGAACCCCTTAATAAGTAAGGTGCCGCATGTCCATGGGGTTCATACATGTAGCAGGACCAGACGTCATATCATCAATTTTACTGCTAGTAGTTTCCATGTCAAATATAAATCATAACAACTGACATGTCGTCTCTTCTAGTCTCACATCTTCTTCTTGACATCATCATCATCATCACGTCTCTCCAGTGACTCTCTGTACAGGTGATTCTCCGGCGCTCTTCTCCGCTCACGTCTCCATGTTCTTCTTCTTGACATCATCATCATCACATCTCTCCAGTGACTCTCTGTACAGGTGATTCTCCGGCGCTCTTCTCCGCTCATGTCTCCATCTTCTTCTTCCTGACATCATCATCATCATCACGTCTGTCCAGTGACTCTCTGTACAGGTGATTCTCCGGCGCTCTTCTCCGCTCATGTCTCCGTGTTCTTCTTCTTGACATCATCATCATCACGTCTGTCCAGTGACTCTCTGTACAGGTGATTCTCCAGCGCTCTTCTCCGCTCATGTCTCCGTGTTCTTCTTCTTGACATCATCATCACGTCTCTCCAGTGACTCTCTGTACAGGTGATTCTCCAGCGCTCTTCTCCGCTCATGTCTCCGTGTTCTTCTTCTTGACATCATCATCATCACGTCTCTCCAGTGACTCTCTGTACAGGTGATTCTCCGGCGCTCTTCTCCGCTCATGTCTCCGTGTTCTTCTTCTTGACATCATCATCATCACGTCTCTCCAGTGACTCTCTGTACAGGTGATTCTCCGGCGCTCTTCTCCGCTCATGTCTCCGTGTTCTTCTTCTTGACATCATCATCATCACGTCTCTCCAGTGACTCTCTTTACAGGTCATTCTCCGGCGCTCTTCTCCGCTCATGTCTCCGTGTTCTTCTTCTTGACATCATCATCATCACGTCTCTCCAGTGACTCTCTTTACAGGTCATTCTCCGGCGCTCTTCTCCGCTCATGTCTCCGTGTTCTTCTTCTTGACATCATCATCATCACGTCTGTCCAGTGACTCTCTGTACAGGTGATTCTCCGGCGCTCTTCTCCGCTCATGTCTCCGTGTTCTTCTTCTTGACATCATCATCATCACGTCTCTCCAGTGACTCTCTGTACAGGTGATTCTCCGGCGCTCTTCTCCGCTCATGTCTCCATGTTCTTCTTCTTGACATCATCATCATCACGTCTGTCCAGTGACTCTCTATACAGGTGATTCTCCGGCGCTCTTCTCCGCTCATGCCTCCATCTTCTTCTTCTTCTTGACATCATCATCATCACATCTGTCCAGTGACTCTCTGTACAGGTGATTCTCCGGCGCTCTTCTCCGCTCATGTCTCCATCTTCTTCTTCCTGACATCATCATCATCATCACGTCTGTCCAGTGACTCTCTATACAGGTGATTCTCCGGCGCTCTTCTCCGCTCACGTCTCCATGTTCTTCTTCTTGACATCATCATCATCACATCTGTCCAGTGACTCTCTGTACAGGTGATTCTCCGGCGCTCTTCTCCGCAAATGTCTCCATCTTCTTCTTCCTGACATCATCATCATCATCACGTCTGTCCAGTGACTCTCTATACAGGTGATTCTCCGGCGCTCTTCTCCGCTCTTGTCTCCATGTTCTTCTTCTTGACATCATCATCATCACGTCTCTCCAGTGACTCTCTATACAGGTGATTCTCCGGCGCTCTTCTCCGCTCTTGTCTCCGTGTTCTTCTTCTTGACATCATCATCATCACGTCTCTCCAGTGACTCTCTGTACAGGTGATTCTCCGGCGCTCTTCTCCGCTCATGCCTCCATCTTCTTCTTCCTGACATCATCATCATCATCACGTCTGTCCAGTGACTCTCTATACAGGTGATTCTCCGGCGCTCTTCTCCGCTCACGTCTCCATGTTCTTCTTCTTGACATCATCATCATCACATCTGTCCAGTGACTCTCTATACAGGTGATTCTCCGGCGCTCTTCTCCGCTCATGTCTCCATGTTCTTCTTCTTGACATCATCATCATCATCACGTCTGTCCAGTGACTCTCTGTACAGGTGATTCTCCGGCGCTCTTCTCCGCTCATGTCTCCGTGTTCTTCTCTAACCTCTCTGACCTTTCAGTTCAGGAATAATGCAAATATTATCCCGCACCCATCAGGGGGCATAATGTCTGGTGCAGCAAGACAAACATTTCTTCACTAGCACTTGTGTGCATCTTGAAGTCCAGTCCTCCTCGTAGGGCATAATAAGGGCCGGGCGGCGTGAAACGAGCAGAATGTTATTTTTACCGTGTCGCCATGCTGAGCGTCCTGTTATTCCCACCGTTATGCATCGAGTCAGGTTTCTAGCTGTGTGGTGGCTATATATACATTCTGACCTCTTGACCTTGGCCTGATTTTGACGCCTCATCTGACTTATAATGTACTTCTGATTTGGGGGTACACAGAGGGATTTATTGGGGATATATTACATTATCTGTAATTACCTAATGTACAACCATTACCAGAATTATTCCTGCACCGGAGGTCATAGGATTGATCTACAGCCCCCCACAAGCATTCTATGATGGCGGCTGCTGCTATTTACGGATCCTTTTATTTGCTCTGTTCATGAAGATATTTCTCGGGTTGTGATTGGCACAGGAGTCTCTGGGGATTTGATGTTCTCAGCTCACTCTTCCCTTGTTTTGAAGTCTGTTTTTCAGTTTTTATTCTATAGATTTTTTGGCACATGAGGCGTCCAGTTCTGGAATATGCAGATGAAAAGAAGAGGTGTGATCGTGAAATATGTCTCCGCAAGTGGATCCAGCTGCTTTCTAGAGGACTGACCATGTGAATCCTGGGATCATTTATCATTTCCTGACCCCCCAATGGGCCGTGTGCAGCGTCCACTCCACTACAACTTTATTTTATTTTTTATAAAAGTAGGTCAATGTTTTTCTTCTTCTGGCGGCATCTGGTGACTTTCAGTCTACAAGGAGTTAACAGCCACTCGTATCTGATGATGAGCTTGTGGCAATGAGACAAATATTTGGTGGGAACTTTCAGCAGATATTTTTTCGTGATTTATGTCAGACCAGTTCTTCAGGTTGGAGATGGGACCAGATGATAGCCCGTTGTCTGCAGGTTCTGAGTCCTGTCCTGTAATAGTCACACGTACATAGAAGATGATGAGCGCGCGGAGCTTCGCAGTCACCCAGGAATGTTGTCTGCAGATGGTGAAAGTGGAAAACAAAAGCTGGTGAAATGCATCTCAGCTGGAAGAGGCCTCAGTGGTGAAGGGGTTAAGTGACATAGATAATGACCCAAACCTTGTGCATATGGAGCTGACAGGGTCTTCAGAAGTTGTAACCCCTGATGTGTGGTCCGCAGGCGCGGCAGCTGTGGGGGGATCACATGCATTGTCTGCTAATATCCTACATGTGTGTAACACAAGCACCAAGAATCCGCTAACGCTTCTCACTAGTGACTGCGCGGCTTCACCGCGGGCCCCTCGCCACGGGAGCTATGACTCCATTGTACGTGATAAAACACGCCACTCTGGTTGGATGAGTAGGCGACGCAGAATTGAGGTTCTAAACCCAGTTGTAGTAGAAATGACAAAGTTCTGCACGCCATGTTTTTGGACGATAAATAATATATTTTATTAGTAGTTTAGATCTCACACTTTTCTAAGCGGATCCGATTAACGGTAAACGTTCTATAAGACCTTGTATCACAATGTTATTAAAGAGGACGCGTTACAAGTGCCGCCATACATCCTGCGCCTACGTAATAGCGTTCTGATAGACGGGGCACGGCTCTTTCTATATTTAGTGTCTGCACGGCAGAAGATTTGTCCAAGCAGAACTGCGGAGGAAGGAGCGCAACAGGAAAAAAGGAAAATGTGGGGCCCGGCCAGAGTGCTGAAAGCTGCAACTTAGTGGTGGAACCGATGTAGAGTTACTCGCTATGTGATCGCTCCTATGGGACCGCGCCAAGTCTCAGGGAAAATCCCCAGTTTATACATGGTGTGTGGTCATTGGACATCCGTGGTCACATGGCACGACAAGTAATGCGTCTGTTCCTGAGAAATATATGGCACTTGTAAATCGTCAGCCGTGATAGGTGGGTATAGATCTTTTAGGTCACATCTTGTATGCGTGACGTCCTCCAAACGAGTGGGCGCGTTGTCTTAATGTCATCATGGTATTCATCTTTAATAAGATCAGCGCCAATCCTACCGCCGGTCTGGAGGCAGCCGCAGGCATTACTATAATATGTAAGTATTTATATTACGGTGGGTATCAAACGCAGGTCCCGGGACGGAGACTATTAGAGTCTGGAGATGGGGCTGCCCGAGGTGATCCCGGGTAATACATGATGGGTACAAGAAATAGTACAAGTGTGCGCCAATCACGTGCACATACTTAGTATAGAAAACATTATAGTCGTGAAAGAAGCAGTCGTCTCCGCTGTCCCACGCCGGGCAGTCAATCTCCTGCGCCTGTAGATAGAAAAATGAGAACAATTTGGTTAGAAGTTTAGGTAAGATTCCATCTGCGTCATAGTCTCTGTTCAGACCTCTAGTCTCTAGTGATTGCAGGGTGTAAATCCAGTAAGCCCCTCTAATTTTTAACTACTTAATGCGATCCCCTCCTCCGCATGGTGTTGGAATTTGCCCCAATATTTGGTACTTGAGTTGTGTCCTCCATGGTCTCCCTGGTCAAAGTGCGGTGGGACTAGTAGGAAAGGTTTCTACATCGTATGTCAGATTTGTGCTTTGAGATGCGGTCTCGTATATGCAGTCTTGTATTTGCGGTCTCGTATGTGCGGTCTCGTATGTGCGGTCTCGTATATGCGGTCTCATATATGCGGTCTCGTATTTGCGGTCTCGTATGTGCGGTCTCGTATGTGCGGTCTCGTATTTGCGATCTCGTATATGCGGTCTCGCATGTGCGGTCTCGCATGTGCGGTCTCGTATGTGCGGTCTTGTATGTGCGGTCTCGTATGTGCGGTCTCGTATGTGCGGTCTCGTATGTGCGGTCTCATATTTGCAGTCTCGTATGTGCGGTCTCGTATGTGCGGTCTCGTATGTGCGGTCTCGTATATGCGGTCTCGTATTTGCAGTCTCGTATTTGCAGTCTCGTATGTGCGGTCTCGTATGTGCGGTCTCGTATGTGCGGTCTCGTATATGCGGTCTCGTATTTGCAGTCTCATATGTGCGGTCTCGTATATGCAGTCTTGTATTTGCGGTCTCATATATGCGGTCTCGTATGTGCGGTCTCGTATGTGCGGTCTCGTATGTGCGGTCTCGTATGTGCGGTCTCGTATGTGCGGTCTCGTATGTGCGGTCTCGTATGTGCGGTCTCGTATATGCGGTCTCATATATGCGGTCTCGTATTTGCGGTCTCGTATTTGCGGTCTCGTATGTGCGGTCTCGTATGTGCGGTCTCGTATGTGCGGTCTCGTATGTGCGGTCTCGTATTTGCAGTCTCATATGTGCGGTCTCGTATATGCAGTCTTGTATTTGCGGTCTCATATATGCGGTCTCGTATTTGCGGTCTCGTATGTGCGGTCTCATATGTGCGGTCTCGTATATGCGGTCTCGCATGTGCGGTCTCGTATGTGCGGTCTCGTATGTGCGGTCTCGTATGTGCGGTCTCGTATATGCGGTCTCGTATGTGCGGTCTCGTATGTGCGGTCTCGTATGTGCGGTCTCGTATTTGCGGTCTCGTATGTGCGGTCTCGTATGTGCGGTCTCGTATTTGCGGTCTCGTATGTGCGGTCTCGTATTTGCGGTCTCGTATGTGCGGTCTCATATTTGCGGTCTCGTATGTGCGGTCTCGTATGTGCGGTCTCGTATGTGCGGTCTCGTATATGCGGTCTCGTATGTGCGGTCTCGTATGTGCAGTCTCGTATTTGCGGTCTCGTATATGCGGTCTCGTATGTGCGGTCTCGTATATGCGGTCTCGCATGTGCGGTCTCGTATGTGCGGTCTCGTATTTGCGGTCTCGTATGTGCGGTCTCGTATGTGCGGTCTCGTATTTGCGGTCTCGTATGTGCGGTCTCGTATTTGCGGTCTCGTATGTGCGGTCTCGTATGTGCGGTCTCGTATTTGCGGTCTCGTATGTGCGGTCTCGTATGTGCGGTCTCGTATATGCGGTCTCATATATGCGGTCTCGTATTTGCGGTCTCGTATATGCGGTCTCGTATGTGCGGTCTCGTATGTGCGGTCTCGTATGTGCGGTCTCATATTTGCGGTCTCGTATGTGCGGTCTCATATTTGCGGTCTCGTATGTGCGGTCTCGTATGTGCGGTCTCGTATATGCGGTCTCGTATGTGCGGTCTCGTATGTGCGGTCTCGTATTTGCGGTCTCGTATATGCGGTCTCGTATGTGCGGTCTCGTATATGCGGTCTCGTATGTGCGGTCTCGTATGTGCGGTCTCGCATGTGCGGTCTCGTATGTGCGGTCTCGTATTTGTGGTCTCGTATGTGCGGTCTCGTATGTGCGGTCTCGTATTTGCGGTCTCGTATGTGCGGTCTCGTATGTGCGGTCTCGTATTTGCGGTCTCGTATGTGCGGTCTCGTATGTGCGGTCTCGTATTTGCGGTCTCGTATGTGCGGTCTCGTATGTGCGGTCTCGTATGTGCGGTCTCGTATATGCGGTCTCGTATTTGCGGTCTCGTATATGCGGTCTCGTATGTGCGGTCTCGTATGTGCGGTCTCGTATGTGCGGTCTCGTATGTGTGGTCTCGTATTTGCGGTCTCGTATGTGCGGTCTCGTATGTGCGGTCTCGTATGTGCGGTCTCGTATATGCGGTCTCGTATTTGCGGTCTCGTATATGCGGTCTCGTATATGCAGTCTCGTATTTGCGGTCTCGTATATGCGGTCACGTATGTGCGGTCTCGTGTGTGCGGTCTCGTGTGTGCGGTCTCGTGTGTGCGGTCTCGTGTGTGCGGTCTCGTGTTTGCGGTCTCGTATTTGCGGTCTCGTATTTGCTGTGTGATCTAAATTACAACTTAGTTTGCTTACAAATGAGGAGTGTGCAGAACTTTGCGGATTTCGTCTGTCTTGTAGACACTCCGGTCTGTGCAGGTGTTATATGTGCGGACAGTGGGGCACGTAACATGCGGGTATATAGGAGTCTGCAGGAATCGGGCAAATTGGGCTAAATGTGTAATAACTTTTCTCAGTGACCGCTCCTTTTACTTGATACTTTTCGTGATATATTTGGTGCCTTCGGTGTAACTATGTTTTTGCTGCAATTGTCAATAGAACTTAGTTAGATATAAGTCGACGTCATCAAACCCTAATACCAATCAAATGGATGCTGATAAACTTACATGTGATTACTATTATGGTTAGATGTGGGGTCAGAGATGCACAGGAGCCGTGCCGCAACTTCAGCTGACTGACGGACTCGGCTTACAGCGGCGTCCAGCAGCTTCTATGTATATTAGAGACATAGAAGCTTCATCGCTAGAACATTTTTAATAAAACTATATTAGAAAAACACTTATTATGAAAAAACGGCGGGTACATAATTTTTTGGGTATTTTTCCATTGCTTGGCATCCTGTTTCTTTGAATCACCTGCCGAAGAATTGATTGACCTGTGCCCCTCATCTACCTGTTCTGTATAAAATGGCAATAAAAGACTTCATAGACTTTAAGACTAGTAAATCAAAAGTAAACATAAGTTCCCTCCATTGCATGGAAGTTCAGCATCACATGACATCACATAACAGCTCAGCATCGCATGACATCACATAACAGCTCAGCATCACATGACATCACATAACAGCTCAGCATCGCATGACATCACATAACAGCTCAGCATCACATGACATCACATAACAGCTCAGCATCGCATGACATCACATAACAGCTCAGCATCACATGACATCACATAACAGCTCAGCATCACGTGACATCACATAACAGCTCAGCATCACATGACATCACATAACAGCTCAGCATCACATGACATCACATAACAGCTCAGCATCACGTGACATCACATAACAGCTCAGCATCACATGACATCACATAACAGCTCAGCATCACATGACATCACATAACAGCTCAGCATCACATGACATCACATAACAGCTCAGCATCGCATGACATCACATAACAGCTCAGCATCACATGACATCACATAACAGCTCAGCATCGCATGACATCACATAACAGCTCAGCATCGCATGACATCACATGACAGTTCAGCATCACATGACATCACATAACAGTTCAGCATCGCATGACATCACATAACCGCTCAGCATCGCATGACATCACATAACCGCTCAGCATCACATGACATCACATAACAGCTCAGCATCACGTGACATCACATGACCGCTCAGCATCACATGACATCACATAACAGCTCAGCATCGCATGACATCACATAACAGCTCAGCATCGCATGACATCACATAACAGCTCAGCATCACATGACATCACATAACAGCTCAGCATCACATGACATCACATAACAGCTCAGCATCGCATGACATCACATAACAGCTCAGCATCACATGACATCACATAACAGCTCAGCATCGCATGACATCACATAACAGCTCAGCATCACATGACATCACATGACAGTTCAGCATCACATGACATCACATAACAGTTCAGCATCGCATGACATCACATAACCGCTCAGCATCGCATGACATCACATAACCGCTCAGCATCACATGACATCACATAACCGCTCAGCATCACATGACATCACATAACAGCTCAGCATCACATGACATCACATAACCGCTCAGCATCACATGACATCACATAACGGCTCAGCATCACATGACATCACATAACCGCTCAGCATCACATGACATCACACGACCGCTCAGCATCACATGACATCACATAACCGCTCAGCATCACATGACATCACATGACCGTCAGCATCACATGACATCACATAACAACTCAGCATCACATGACATCACATAACAGCTCAGCATCACATGACATCACATAACAGCTCAGCATCACATGACATCACATAACAACTCAGCATCACGTGACATCACATAACAGCTCAGCATCACGTGACATCACATAACAGCTCAGCATCACATGACATCACATAACAGATCAGCGTTGTCTGCGGAGACTATTCCACAGTGATCAGCGGTGTCTGCGGAGACTATTCCACAGTGATCAGCGATGTCTGTTGAGACTATTCCACAGTGATCAGCGGTGTCTGTGGAGACTATTCCACAGTGATCAGCGGTGTCTGTTGAGACTATTCCACAGTGATCAGCGGTGTCTGTTGAGACTATTCCACAGTGATCAGCGGTGTCTGCTGAGACTATTCCACAGTGATCAGCGGTGTCTGCTGAGACTATTCCACAGTGATCAGCGGCGTCTGCGGAGACTATTCCACAGTGATCAGCGTTGTCTGCTGAGACTATTCCACAGTGATCAGCGTTGTCTGCGGAGACTATTCCACAGTGATCAGCGGTGTCTGTTGAGACTATTCCACAGTGAACAGCGGTGTCTGTTGAGACTATTCCACAGTGATCAGCGGTGTCTGTTGAGACTATTCCACAGTGATCAGCGGTGTCTGTTGAGACTATTCCACAGTGATCAGCGGTGTCTGCTGAGACTATTCCACAGTGATCAGCGGTGTCTGGGAGACTATTCCACAATGATCAGCGGTGTCTGTGGAGACTATTCCACAGTGATCAGCGGTGTCTGTTGAGACTATTCCACAGTGATCAGCGGTGTCTGTTGAGACTATTCCACAGTGATCAGCGGTGTCTGCTGAGACTATTCCACAGTGATCAGCGTTGTCTGCTGAGACTATTCCACAGTGATCAGCAGTGTCTGCAGAGACTATTCCACAGTGATCAGCGGTGTCTGCGGAGACTATTCCACAGTGATCAGCGGTGTCTGCTGAGACTATTCCACAGTGATCAGCAGTGTCTGCTGAGACTATTCCACAGTGATCAGCGGTGTCTGCGGAGACTATTCCACAGTGATCAGCGGTGTCTGCTGAGACTATTCCACAGTGATCAGCGGTGTCTGCGGAGACTATTCCACAGTGATCAGCGTTGTCTGCTGAGACTATTCCACAGTGATCAGCAGTGTCTGCTGAGACTATTCCACAGTGATCAGCGGTGTCTGCGGAGACTATTCCACAGTGATCAGCGGTGTCTGCTGAGACTATTCCACAGTGATCAGCGGTGTCTGCTGAGACTATTCCACAGTGATCAGCGGTGTCTGCGGAGACTATTCCACAGTGATCAGCGGTGTCTGCGGAGACAATTCCACAGTGATCAGCGGTGTCTGCGGAGACAATTCCACAGTGATCAGCGGTGTCTGCGGAGACAATTCCACAGTGATCAGCGGTGTCTGCGGAGACAATTCCACAGTGATCAGCGGCGTCTGCGGAGACTATTCCACAGTGATCGGCGGTGTCTGCGGAGACTTTTCCACAGTGATCAGCGGTGTCTGCTGAGACTATTCCACAGTGATCAGCGGTGTCTGCGGAGACAATTCCACAGTGATCAGCGGTGTCTGCGGAGACTATTCCACAGTGATCAGCGTTGTCTGCGGAGACTATTCCACAATGATCGGCGGTGTCTGCGGAGACTATTCCACAGTGATCAGCGGTGTCTGCGGAGACTATTCCACAATGATCAGCGGTGTCTGCGGAGACTATTCCACAATGATCGGCGGTGTCTGCGGAGACTATTCCACAGTGATCAGCGGCGTCTGCGGAGACTATTCCACAGTGATCAGCGGTGTCTAGGAGACTATTCCACAGTGATCAGCGGTGTCTGCGGAGACTATTCCACAGTGATCAGCGGTGTCTGCGGAGACTATTCCACAGTGATCAGCGGTGTCTGCGGAGACTATTCCACAGTGATCAGCGGTGTTTGTTGAGACTATTCCACAATGATCAGCGGTGTCTGCGGAGACTATTCCACAGTGATCAGCGGTGTCTGCAGAGACTATTCCACAATGATCAGCGGTGTCTGCAGAGACAATTCCACAGTGATCAGCGGTGTCTGCAGAGACTATTCCACAGTGATCAGCGGTGTCTGCGGAGACTATTCCACAGTGATCAGCGGTGTCTGCGGAGACTATTCCACAGTGATCAGCGGTGTCTGCGGAGACTATTCCACAGTGATCAGCGGTGTTTGTTGAGACTATTCCACAATGATCAGCGGTGTCTGCGGAGACAATTCCACAGTGATCAGCGGTGTCTGCGGAGACTATTCCACAATGATCAGCGGTGTCTGCAGAGACTTTTCCACAGTGATCAGCGGTGTCTGCGGAGACAATTCCACAGTGATCAGCGGTGTCTGCGGAGACTATTCCACAATGATCAGCGGTGTCTGCGGAGACTTTTCCACAGTGATCAGCGGTGTCTGCTGAGACTATTCCACAGTGATCAGCGGTGTCTACGGAGACAATTCCACAGTGATCAGCGGTGTCTGCTGAGACTATTCCACAATGATCGGCGGTGTCTGCGGAGACTATTCCACAGTGATCAGCGGTGTCTGCGGAGACAATTCCACAGTGATCAGCGGTGTCTGCTGAGACTATTCCACAGTGATCGGCGGTGTCTGCGGAGACTATTCCACAGTGATCAGCGGCGTCTGCGGAGACTATTCCACAGTGATCAGCGGTGTCTGGGAGACTATTCCACAGTGATCAGCGGCGTCTGCGGAGACTATTCCACAGTGATCAGCAGTGTCTAGGAGACTATTCCACAGTGATCAGCGGTGACTGCGGAGACTATTCCACAGTGATAAGCGGTGTCTGCGGAGACTATTCCACAGTGATCAGCGGTGTCTGGGAGACTATTCCACAGTGATCAGCGGTGTCTGGGAGACTATTCCACAGTGATCAGCGGTGTCTGCTGAGACTATTCCACAGTGATCAGCGGTGTCTGCGGAGACTATTCCACAGTGATCAGCGGTTTCTGTTGAGACTATTCCACAGTGATCAGCGGTGTCTGCGGAGACTATTCCACAGTGATCAGCGGTGACTGCGGAGACTATTCCACGGTGATCAGCGGTGTCTGCGGAGACTATTCCACGGTGATCAGCGGTGACTGCGGAGACTATTCCACGGTGATCAGCGGTGTCTGCGGAGACTATTCCACAATGATCAGCGGTGTCTGCGGAGACTATTCCACAGTGATCAGCGGTGACTGCGGAGACTATTCCACGGTGATCAGCGGTGACTGCGGAGACTATTCCACAGTGATCAGCGGTGTCTGCTGAGACTATTTCACAGTGATCAGCGGTGTCTTGGAGACTATTCCACAGTGATCAGCGGTGTCTGTTGAGACTATTCCACAGTGATCAGCGGTGTCTACGGAGACTATTCCACAGTGATCAGCGGTGTCTGCGGAGACTATTCCACAATGATCAGCGGTGTCTGCGGAGACTATTCCACAGTGATCAGCGGTGTCTGTTGAGACTATTCCACAGTGATCAGCGGTGTCTGCGGAGACTATTCCACAGTGATCAGCGGTTTCTGTTGAGACTATTCCACAGTGATCAGCGGTGTCTGCGGAGACTATTCCACAGTGATCAGCGGTGTCTGCGGAGACTATTCCACAGTGATCAGCGGTGTCTGCGAAGACTATTCCACAGTGATCAGCGGTGTCTGCGGAGACTATTCCACAGTGATCAGCGGTGTTTGTTGAGACTATTCCACAGTGATCAGCGGTGTCTGGGAGACTATTCCACAGTGATCAGCGGTGTCTGGGAGACTATTCCACAGTGATCAGCGGTGTCTGCGGAGACTATTCCACAGTGATCAGCGGTGTCTGCGGAGACTATTCCACAGTGATCAGCGGTGTCTGCGGAGACTATTCCACAATGATCAGCGGTGTCTGCGGAGACTATTCCACAGTGATCAGCGGTGTCTGCGGAGACTATTCCACAATGATCAGCGGTGTCTGCGGAGACTATTCCACAGTGATCAGCGGTGTCTGGGAGACTATTCCACAGTGATCAGCGGTGTCTGCGGAGACTATTCCACAGTGATCAGCGGTGTCTGCGGAGACTATTCCACAGTGATCAGCGGTGTCTGCGGAGACTATTCCACAATGATCAGCGGTGTCTGCGGAGACTATTCCATAGTGATCAGCGGTGTCTGCAGAGACTATTCCACAGTGATCAGCGGTGTCTGCGGAGACTATTCCATAGTGATCAGCGGTGTCTGCAGAGACTATTCCACAGTGATCAGCGGTGTCTGCAGAGACTATTCCACAGTGATCAGCGGTGTCTGCGGAGACTATTCCACTGTGATCAGCGGTGTCTGCAGAGACTATTCCACAGTGATCAGCGGTGTCTGCGGAGACTATTCCACAGTGATCAGCGGTGTCTGGGAGACTATTCCACAATGATCAGCGGTGTCTGCGGAGACTATTCCACAATGATCAGCGGTGTCTGCGGAGACTATTCCACAGTGATCAGCGGTGTCTTGGAGACTATTCCACAATGATCAGCGGTGTCTGCGGAGACTATTCCACAGTGATCAGCGGTGTCTTGGAGACTATTCCACAATGATCAGCGGTGTCTGCGGAGACTATTCCACAATGATCAGCGGTGTCTGCGGAGACTATTCCACAGTGATCAGCGGTGTCTTGGAGACTATTCCACAATGATCAGCGGTGTCTGTTGAGACTATTCCACAGTGATCAGCGGTGTCTGCGGAGACTATTCCACAGTGATCAGCGGTGTATGCTGAGACTATTCCACAGTGATCAGCGGTGTCTGCGGAGACTATTCCACAGTGATCAGCGGTGTCTGCGGAGACTATTCCACAATGATCAGCGGTGTCTGCGGAGACTATTCCACAGTGATCGGCGGTGTCTGCGGAGACTATTCCACAATGATCAGCGGTGTCTGCGGAGACTATTCCACAGTGATCAGCGGTGTCTGCGGAGACTATTCCACAGTGATCAGCGGTGTCTAGGAGACTATTCCACGGTGATCAGCGGTGTCTGCGGAGACTATTCCACAGTGATCAGCGGTGTCTAGGAGACTATTCCACAGTGATCAGCGGTGTCTGCGGAGACTATTCCACAATGATCAGCGGTGTCTGCGGAGACTATTCCACAGTGATCAGCGGTGTCTAGGAGACTATTCCACAGTGATCAGCGGTGTCTGCGGAGACTATTCCACAGTGATCAGCGGTGTCTAGGAGACTATTCCACAGTGATCAGCGGTGTCTGCAGAGACTATTCCACAGTGATCAGCGGTGTCTGGGAGACTATTCCACAGTGATCAGCGGTGTCTGCGGAGACTATTCCACAGTGATCAGCGGTGTCTGCGGAGACTATTCCACAGTGATCAGCGGTGTCTGCGGAGACTATTCCACAATGATCAGCGGTGTCTGGGAGACTATTCCACAGTGATCAGCGGTGTCTGGGACACTATTCCACGGTGATCAGCGGTGACTATTCCTCTGCTCTTACAGTATATTGTGTAGGGACCATTTTCTATAGTTGTCACTCTCTCCAGAGTCTCTACTCCATTAATGCCACGGTTTCCTGCTCGCCTTAGAAACAACTGATTGGCCTGGTTTTATTCCACTAGGACATGTAGTCCCCACATGCAGATTATTAGTCCCCACATGCAGAATATTAGTCCTCACATGCAGATTATTAGTCCCCACATGCAGATTATTAGTCCCCACATGCAGAATATTAGTCCTCACATACAGAAGATGAGTCCTCACATACAAATTATTAGTCCCCACATGCAGATTATTAGTCCCCACATGCAGATTATTAGTCCCCACATGCAGAATATTAGTCCTCACATACAGAAGATGAGTCCTCACATACAAATTATTAGTCCCCACATGCAGATTATTAGTCCCCACATGCAGATTATTAGTCCCCACATACAGATTATTAGTCCTCACATGCAGATTATTAGTCCCCACATGCAGAATATTAGTCCTCACATACAGAAGATGAGTCCTCACATACAAATTATTAGTCCCCACATGCAGATTATTAGTCCCCACATACAGAATATTAGTCCCCACATGCAGATTATTAGTCCCCACATACAGATTATTAGTCCTCACATGCAGATTATTAGTCCCCACATGCAGAATATTAGTCCTCACATACAGAAGATGAGTCCTCACATACAAATTATTAGTCCCCACATGCAGATTATTAGTCCCCACATGCAGATTATTAGTCCCCACATACAGATTATTAGTCCTCACATGCAGATTATTAGTCCCCACATGCAGAATATTAGTCCTCACATGCAGATTATTAGTCCCCACAAGCAGATTATTAGTCCCCACTTGCAGATTATTAGTCCCCACATACAGAATATTAGTCCTCACATGCAGATTATTAGTCCCCACATGCAGAATATTAGTCCCCACATGCAGATAATTAGTCCTAACATGCAGAATATTAGTCCCCACATGCAGAATATTAGTCCCGACATGCAGATTATTAGTCCCCACATGCAGATTATTAGTCCCCACATACAGAATATTAGTCCTCACATGCAGATGATTAGTCCCCACATGCAGATAATTAGTCCCCACATGCAGATTATTAGTCCCCACATGCAGATTATTAGTCCCCACATACAGAATATTAGTCCTCACATGCAGATGATTAGTCCCCACATGCAGAATATTAGTCCCCACATGCAGATAATTAGTCCTCACATGCAGATTATTAGTCCTCACATGCAGAATATTAGTCCTCACATACAGAATATCAGTCCCCACATGTAAATTATTAGTCCCCACATTCAGATTTTTAGTCCTTCCAATCAAATTATTACTCCGCCCGTGCAGAGTTTTACATTGATCCGCGCAGAATTTCATATTCCACGTCACTGCACATCATCCATCATTCCGGTACCTTGGACCCAACGTCCATCTGAACTTGTGCTGTCAATGATGAAGATGTAAAGCGGCATTTTTAAGAGGAGGGCGGGGCTTACTTTCTAGCGTTTTCTCCATATTCATTCTGTAGCAGCAGCAAAAACAGCGCAAACGACGCGCAGCGAACAAATAAAACGCTTCAATATGCTGAAGAAACTATTGACTAAGGAGCCTCCGTATCAAAATCAATTTATAAGTGTCCTTCATGGACTGTATACATTATAACGCCTTATGTCATATCCACACAGAACCCCAGCATATAATCCCAGCACGAAACCTACAGACCGAGATATATAATCCAGGACTGAGAGTCCCAGCCAATAACAATAATAACCTAAGAGGGACAAAATCACTCAGCAAAGTCCTAATCCTATATTTAATACACCATACTATCTATATACATTATACCATATCCTATACCTGATACACCATACTATCTATATACATCATACTATATCCTATACCTGATACACCATACTATCTATATACATTATACCATATCCTATACCTGATACATCATACTATCTATATACATCATACTATATCCTATATCTGATACACCATACTATCTATATACATTATACCATACCCTATACCTGATACACCATACTATCTATATACATCATACTATATCCTATACCTGATACATTATACTATCTATATACATCATACCATACCCTATACCTGATACATCATACTATCTATATACATTATACCATATCCTATACCTGATACACCATACTATCTATATACATCATACTATATCCTATACCTGATACACCATACTATCTATATACATCATACCATATCCTATACCTGATACATCATACTATCTATATACATTATACCATATCCTATACCTGATACACCATACTATCTATATACATCATACTATATCCTATACCTGATACACCATACTATCTATATACATCATACCATACCCTATACCTGATACATCATACTATCTATATACATTATACCATATCCTATACCTGATACACCATACTATCTATATACATTATACCATATCCTATACCCGATACACCATACTATCTATATACATCATACCATATCCTATACCTGATACACCATACTATCTATATACATTATACCAAACCCTATACCTGATACATCATACTATCTATATACATTATACCATATCCTATACCTGATACACCATACTATCTATATACATTATACCAAACCCTATACCTGATACATCATACTATCTATATACATTATACCATATCCTATACCTGATACACAATACTATCTATATACATTATACCATACCCTATACCTGATACACCATACTATCTATATACATTATACCATATCCTATACCCGATACACCATACTATCTATATACATCATACCATATCCTATACCTGATACACCATACTATCTATATACATCATACCATATCCTATACCTGATACACCATACTATCTATATACATCATACCATATCCTATACCTGATACACCATACTATCTATATACATTATACCATATCCTATACCTGATACACCATACTATCTATATACATTATACCATACCCTATACACCATACTATCTATATACATTATACCATATCCTATACCTGATACACCATACTATCTATATACATTATACCATATCCTATACCCGATACACCATACTATCTATATACATCATACCATATCCTATACCTGATACACCATACTATCTATATACATTATACCATATCCTATACCTGATACACCATACTATCTATATACATCATACCATATCCTATACCTGATACATCATACTATCTGTATACATTATACCATATCCTATACCTGATACACCATACTATCTATATACATTATACCATATCCTATACCTGATACACCATACTATCTATATACATCATACTATATCCTATATCTGATACACCATACTATCTATATACATCATACCATATCCTATACCTGATACATCATACTATCTATATACATCATACCATATCCTATACCTGATACATCATACTATCTATATACATTATACCATATCCTATACCTGATACACCATACTATCTATATACATCATACTATATCCTATATCTGATACACCATACTATCTATATACATCATACCATATCCTATACCTGATACATCATACTATCTATATACATTATACCATATCCTATACCTGATACACCATACTATCTATATACATTATACCATACCCTATACCGGATACACCATACTATCTATATACATTATACCATATCCTGTACCTGATACACCATACTATCTATATACATTATACCATATCCTATACCTGATACACCATACTATCTATATACATTATACCATATCCTATACCTGATACACCATACTATCTATATACATTATACCATACCCTATACCTGATACACCATACTATCTATATACATTATACCATATCCTATACCTAATACACCATACTATCTATATACATCATACCATATCCTATACCTGATACACCATACTATCTATATACATTATACCATATCCTATACCTGATACACCATACTATCTATATACATTATACCATATCCTATACATGATACATCATACTATCTATATACATTATACCATATCCTATACCTGATACACCATACTATCTATATACATTATACCATATCCTATACCTGATACACCATACTATCTATATACATTATACCATATCCTATACCTGATACACTATACTATCTATATACATTATACCATACCCTATACCTGATACACCATACTATCTATATACATTATACCATATCCTATACCTGATACACCATACTATCTATATACATCATACCATACCCTATACCTGATACACCATACTATCTATATACATTATACCATATCCTATACCTGATACATTATACTATCTATATACATTATACCATATCCTATACCTGATACACCATACTATCTATATACATTATACCATATCCTATACCTGATACATCATACTATCTATATACATTATACCATATCCTATACCTGATACACCATACTATCTATATACATTATACCATACCCTATACCTGATACACCATACTATCTATATACATTATACCATATCCTATACCTGATACACCATACTATCTATATACATTATACCATATCCTATATCTGATACACCATACTATCTATATACATTATACAATATCCTATACCTGATACACCATACTATCTATATACATTATACCATATCCTATACCTGATACACCATACTATCTATATACATTATACCATATCCTATATCTGATACACCATACTATCTATATACATCATACCATATCCTATACCTGATACATCATACTATCTATATACATCATACCATATCCTATACCTGATACACCATACTATCTATATACATTATACCATATCCTATACCTGATACACCATACTATCTATATACATCATACCATATCCTATACCTGATACACCATACTATCTATATACATCATACCATACCCTATACCTGATACACCATACTATCTATATACATTATACCATATCCTATACCTGATACACCATACTATCTATATACATTATACCATATCCTATACCTGATACACCATACTATCTATATACATCATACCATATCCTATATCTGATACACCATACTATCTATATATATACATTATACCATACCCTATACCTGATACACCATACTATCTATATACATCATACCATACACTATACCTGATACATCATACTATCTATATACATTATACCATATCCTATACCTGATACACCACACTATCTATATACATCATACCATACCCTATACCTGATACACCATACTATCTATATACATTATACCATACCCTATACCTGATACACCACACTATCTATATACATTATACCATATCCTATACCTGATACACCATACTATCTATATACATTATACCATATCCTATACCTGATACACCATACTATCTATATACATTATACCATATCCTATACCTGATACACCATACTATCTATATACATTATACCATACCCTATACCTGATACACCATACTATCTATATACATTATACCATATCCTATACCTGATACACCATACTATCTATATACATCATACCATACACTATACCTGATACACCATACTATCTATATACATTATACCATATCCTATACCTGATACACCACACTATCTATATACATTATACCATATCCTATACCTGATACACCATACTATCTATATACATTATACCATATCCTATACCTGATACACAATACTATCTATATACATTATACCATATCCTATACCTGATACACCATACTATCTATATACATCATACCATACCATATACCTGATACATCATACTATCTATATACATTATACCATATCCTATACCTGATACACCATACTATCTATATACATCATACCATACCCTATACCTGATACATCATACTATCTATATACATTATACAATACCCTATACCTGATACCCCATACTATCTATATACATTATACCATATCCTATACCTGATACACCACACTATCTATATACATCATACCATACCCTATACCTGATACACCATACTATCTATATACATTATACCATACCCTATACCTGATACACCATACTATCTATATACATTATACCATATCCTATACCTGATACACCACACTATCTATATACATTATACCATATCCTATACCTGATACACCATACTATCTATATACATTATACCATATCCTATACCTGATACACAATACTATCTATATACATTATACCATATCCTATACCTGATACACCATACTATCTATATACATCATACCATATCCTATACCTGATACACCATACTATCTATATACATCATACCATATCCTATACCTGATACACCATACTATCTATATACATTACACCATATCCTATACCTGATACACCATACTATCTATATACATTATACCATATCCTATACCTGATACACCATACTATCTATATACATTATACCATACCCTATACCTGATACACCATACTATCTATATACATTATACCATATCCTATACCTGATACACCATACTATCTATATACATTATACCATATCCTATACCTGATACACCATACTATCTATATACATCATACCATATCCTATACCTGATACACCATACTATCTATATACATTACACCATATCCTATACCTGATACACCATACTATATATATATATATATATATATACATTATACCATATCCTATACCTGATACACCATACTATCTATATACATCATACCATATCCTATACCCGATACACCATACTATCTATATACATTATACCATATCCTATACCTGATACACCATACTATATATATATATATATATATATACATTATACCATATCCTATACCTGATACACCATACTATCTATATACATTATACCATACCCTATACCTGATACACCATACTATCTATATACATTATACCATATCCTATACCTGATACACCATACTATCTATATACATTATACCATACCCTATACCTGATACACCATACTATCTATATACATTACACCATATCCTATACCTGATACACCATACTATATATATACATCATACCATACCCTATACCTGATACACCATACTATCTATATACATCATACCATACCCTATACCTGATACACCATACTATCAATATACATTATATCATACCCTATACCTGATACACCATACTATCTATATACATTATACCATACCCTATACCTGATACACCATACTATCCATAAACATTATACCATACCCTATACCTGATACACCATACTATCTATATACATTATATCATACCCTATACCCGATACACCATACTATCTATATACATTATACCATACCCTATACCTGATGCACCATACTATCTATATACATTATACCATACCCTATACCCGATACACCATACTATCAATATACATTATACCATACCCTATACCTGATACACCATACTATCAATATACATTATATCATACCCTATACCTGATACACCATACTATCTATATACATTATACCATATCCTATACCTGATACACCATACTATCTATATACATTATACCATATCCCATACCTGATACACCATACTATCTATATACATTATACCATATCCTATACCTGATACACCATACTATCTATATACATTATACCATATCCCATACCTGATACACCATACTATCTATATACATTATACCATATCCTATACCTGATACACATACTATCTATATACATTATACCATACCCTATACCTGATACACCATACTATCTATATACATTATACCATACCCTATACCTGATACATCATACTATCTATATACATTATACCATATCCTATACCTGATACACCATACTATCTATATACATTATACCATACCCTATACCTGATACACCATACTATCTATATACATTATACCATACCCTATACCTGATACATCATACTATCTATATACATTATACCATATCCTATACCTGATACATCATACTATCTATATACATTATACCATATCCTATACCTGATACACCATACTATCTATATACATCATACCAAACCCTATACCTGATACACCATACTATCTATATACATTATACCATACCCTATACCTGATACACCATACTATCTATATACATTATACCATATCCTATACCTGATACATTATACTATCTATATACATTATACCATACCCTATACCTGATACACCATACTATCTATATACATTATATCATACCCTATACCTGATACACCATACTATCTATATACATTATACCATACCCTATACCTGATACACCATACTATCTATATACATTATACCATATCCTATACCTGATACATTATACTATCTATATACATTATACCATACCCTATACCTGATACACCATACTATCTATATACATTATACCATATCCTTCCTATACCTGATATACCATACTATCTATATACATTATACCATATCCTATACCTGATACACCATACTATCTATATACATTATACCATATCCTTCCTATACCTGATACACCATACTATCTATATACATCATACCATATCCTATACCTGATACACCATACTATCTACATACATTATACCATACCCTATACCTGATACACCATACTATCTATATACATTATACCATATCCTATACCTAATACACCATACTATCTATATACATTATACCATATCCTATACCTGATACACCATACTATCTATATACATTATACCATATCCTTCCTATACCTGATACACCATACTATCTATATACATCATACCATATCCTATACCTGATACACCATACTATCTATATACATTATACCATATCCTATACCTGATACACCATACTATCTATATACATTATACCATACCCTATACCTGATACACCATACTATATATATACATCACACCATACCCTATACCTGATACACCATACTATCTATATACATTATACCAAACCCTATACCTGATACATCATACTATCTATATACATTATACCATATCCTATACCTGATACATCATACTATCTATATACATTATATCATATCCTATACCTGATACATCATACTATCTATATACATTATACCATATCCTATACCTGATACACCATACTATCTATATACATTATACCAAACCCTATACCTGATACATCATACTATCTATATACATTATACCATATCCTATACCTGATACACCAAACTATCTATATACATCATACCATATCCTATACCTGATACACCATACTATCTATATACATTATACCATATCCTATACCTGATACACCATACTATCTATATACATTATACCATACCCTATACCTGATACACCATACTATATATATACATCACACCATACCCTATACCTGATACACCATACTATCTATATACATTATACCAAACCCTATACCTGATACATCATACTATCTATATACATTATACCATATCCTATACCTGATACATCATACTATCTATATACATTATACCATATCCTATACCTGATACACCATACTATCTATATACATCATACCATACACTATACCTGATACACCATACTATCTATATACATTATACCATATCCTATACCTGATACACCATACTATCTATATACATTATACCATACCCTATACCTGATACACCATACTATATATATACATCACACCATACCCTATACCTGATACACCATACTATCTATATACATTATACCAAACCCTATACCTGATACATCATACTATCTATATACATTATACCATATCCTATACCTGATACATCATACTATCTATATACATTATATCATATCCTATACCTGATACATCATACTATCTATATACATTATACCATATCCTATACCTGATACACCATACTATCTATATACATCATACCATACACTATACCTGATACACCATACTATCTATATACATTATACCATATCCTATACCTGATACACCATACTATCTATATACATTATACCATACCCTATACCTGATACACCATACTATATATATACATCACACCATACCCTATACCTGATACACCATACTATCTATATACATTATACCAAACCCTATACCTGATACATCATACTATCTATATACATTATACCATATCCTATACCTGATACATCATACTATCTATATACATTATATCATATCCTATACCTGATACATCATACTATCTATATACATTATACCATATCCTATACCTGATACACCATACTATCTATATACATTATACCAAACCCTATACCTGATACATCATACTATCTATATACATTATACCATATCCTATACCTGATACACCATACTATCTATATACATTATACCAAACCCTATACCTGATACATCATACTATCTATATACATTATACCATATCCTATACCTGATACACCATACTATCTATATACATTATACCATACCCTATACCTGATACACCATACTATCTATATACATTATACCATACCCTATACCTGATACACCATACTATCTATATACATTATACCATATCCTATACCTGATACATCATACTATCTATATACATTATACCATATCCTATACCTGATACACCGTACTATCTATATACATCATACCATACCCTATACCTTATACACCATACTATCTATATACATTATACCATATACTATACCTGATACACCATACTATCTATATACATTATACCATATACTATACCTGATACACCATACTATCTATATACAATATACCATATCCTATACCTGATACACCATAATATCTATATACATCATACCATATCCTATACCTGATACATCATACTATCTATATACATCATACCATATCCTATACCTGATACACCATACTATCTATATACATCATACCATATCCTATACCTGATACACCATACTATCTATATACATTATACCATATCCTATACCTGATACACCATACTATCTATATACATTATACCATATCCTATACCTAATACACCATACTATCTATATACATTATACCATACCCTATACCTGATACACCATACTATCTATATACATTATACTATACCCTATACCTGATACACCATACTATCTATATACATCATATCATATCCTATACCTGATACACCATACTATCTATATACATCATACCATGTCCTATACCTGATACACCATACTATCTATATACATCATACCATATCCTATACCTGATACACCATACTATCTATATACATCATACCATATCCTATACCTGATACACCATACTATCTATATACATTATACCATACCCTATACCTGATACACCATACTATCTATATACATTATACCATATCCTATACCTGATACACCATACTATCTATATACATCATACCATATCCTATACCTGATACACCATACTATCTATATACATTATACCATACCCTATACCTGATACACCATACTATCTATATACATTATACCATATCCTATACCTGATACATCATACTATCTATATACATCATACCATACCCTATACACCATACTATCTATATACATTATACAATATCCTATACCTGATACACCATACTATCCATATAAATTATACCATATCCTATACCTGATACATCATACTATCTATATACAATATACCATATCCTATACCTGATACACCATACTATCTATATACATCATACCATATCCTATACCTGATACACCATACTTTCTATATACATTATACCATATCCTATACCTGATACACCATACTATCTATATACATTATACCATATCCTATACCTGATACACCATACTATCTATATACATCATACCATACCCTATACCTGATACACCATACTATCTATATACATTATACCATATCCTATACCTGATACACCATACTATCTATATACATTATACCATACCCTATACCTGATACACCATACTATCTATATACATTATACCATACCCTATACCTGATACACCAAACTATCTATATACATTATACCATATCCTATACCTGATACACCATACTATCTATATACATTATACCATACCCTATACCTGATACACCATACTATCTATATACATTATACCATACCCTATACCTGATACACCATACTATCTATATACATTATACCATATCCTATACCTGATACACCATACTATCTATATACATCATACCATACCCTATACCTGATACACCATACTATCTATATACATCATACCATACCCTATACCTGATACACCATACTATCTATATACATTATACCATATCCTATACCTGATACACCATACTATCTATATACATCATATCATATCCTATACCTGATACACCATACTATCTATATACATTATACCATATCCTATACCTGATACACCATACTATATATATACATTATACCATACCCTATACCTGATACCCCATACTATCTATATACATTATACCATATCCTTCCTATACCTGATACACCATACTATCTATATACATTATACCATATCCTATACCTGATACACCATACTATCTATATACATTATACCATATCCTATACCTGATACACCATACTATTTATATACATTATACCATATCCTATACCTGATACACCATACTATCTATATACATCATACCATATCCTATACCTGATACATCATACTATCTATATACATTATACCATATCCTATACCTGATACATCATACTATCTATATACATTATACCATATCCTATACCTGATACACCATACTATCTATATACATCATACCATATCCTATACCTGATACACCATACTATCTATATACATCATACCATATCCTATACCTGATACATCATACTATCTATATACATTATACCATATCCTATACCTGATACACCATACTATCTATATACATTATACCATATCCTATACCTGATACACCATACTATCTATATACATTATACCATATCCTATACCTGATACACCATACTATCTATATACATCATACCATATCCTATACCTGATACACCATACTATCTATATACATTATACCATATCCTATACCTGATACACCATACTATCTATATACATCATACCATATCCTATACCTGATACACCATACTATCTATATACATTATACCATATCCTATACCTGATACACCATACTATCTATATACATTATACCATATCCTATACCTGATACACCATACTATCTATATACATCATACCATACCCTATACCAGATACACCATACTATCTATATACATTATACCATATCCTATACCTGATACACCATACTATCTATATACATCATACCAAACCCTATACCTGATATACCATACTATCTATATACATCATACCATATCCTATACCTGATACACCATACTATCTATATACATCATACCATATCCTATACCTGATACACCATACTATCTATATACATTATACAATATCCTATACCTGATACACCATACTATCTATATACATTATACCATATCCTATACCTGATACACCATACTATCTATATACATTATACCATATCCTATACCTGATACACTATACTATCTATATACATCATACCATACCCTATACCTGATACACCATACTATCTATATACATCATACCATACCCTATACCTGATACACCATACTATCTATATACATTATACCATATCCTATACCTGATACACCATACTATCTATATACATTATACCATATCCTATACCTGATACACTATACTATCTATATACATCATACCATACCCTATACCTGATACACCATACTATCTATATACATCATACCATACCCTATACCAGATACACCATACTATCTATATACATTATACCATACCCTATACCTGATACACCATACTATCTATATACATTATACCATATCCTGTACCTGATACACCATACTATCTATATACATCATACCATATCCTATACCTGATACACCATTCTATCTATATACATTATACTATACCTGATACACCATACTATCTATATACATTATATCATATCCTATACCTGATACACCATACTATCTATATACATTATACCATATCCTATACCTGATACACCATACTATCTATATACATTATACCATATCCTATACCTGATACACCATACTATCTATATACATTATATCATATCCTATACCTGATACACCATACTATCTATATACATTATATCATATCCTATACCTGATACACCATACTATCTATATACATTATACTATATCCTATACCTGATACACCATACTATCTATATACATCATACCATATCCTATACCTGATACACCATACTATCTATATACATTATACCATATCCTATACCTGATACACCATACTATCTATATACATTATACCATACCCTATACCTGATACACCATACTATCTATATACATTATACCATATCCTATACCTGATACACCATACTATCTATATACATTATACCATACCCTATACCTGATACACCATACTCTCTATATACATTATACCATACCCTATACCTGATACACCATACTATCTATATACATTATACCATATCCTATACCTGATACACCATACTATCTATATACATTATACCATATCCTATACCTGATACACCATACTATCTATATACATTATACCATATCCTATACCTGATACACCATACTATCTATATACATCATACCATATCCTATACCTGATACACCATACTATCTATATACATCATACTATATCCTATACCTGATACACCATACTATCTATATACATTATACCATATCCTATACCTGATACCCCATACTATCTATATACATTATACCATATCCTATACCTGATACATCATACTATCTATATACATTATACCATATCCTATACCTGATACATCATACTATCTATATACATCATACCATATCCTATACCTGATACATTATACTTTCTATATACATTATACCATATCCTATACCTGATACACCATACTATCTATATACATCATACCATATCCTATACCTGATACACCATACTATCTATATACATTATATCATATCCTATACCTGATATACCATACTATCTATATACATTATACCATACCCTATACCTGATACACCATACTATCTATATACATTATACCATACCCTATACCTGATACACCATACTATCTATATACATTATACCATACCCTATACCTGATACACCATACTATCTATATACATTATACCATATCCTATACCTGATACATCATACTATCTATATACATCATACCATACCCTATACCAGATACACCATACTATCTATATACATCATACCATACCCTATACCTGATACACCATACTATCTATATACATTATACCATATCCTATACCTGATACACCACACTATCTATATACATTATACCATACCCTATACCGGATACACCATACTATCTATATACATTATACCATATCCTGTACCTGATACACCATACTATCTATATACATTATACCATATCCTATACCTGATACACCATACTATCTATATACATTATACCATACCCTATACCTGATACATCATACTATCTATATACATTATACCATATCCTATACCTGATACACCATACTATCTATATACATCATACCATATCCTATACCTGATACACCATACTATCTATATACATTATACCATACCCTATACCTGATACACCATACTATCTATATACATTATACCATACCCTATACCTGATACATCATACTACCTATATACATTATACCATATCCTATACCTGATACACCATACTATCTATATACATTATACCATATCCTATACCTGATACACCACACTATCTATATACATTATACCATACCCTATACCGGATACACCATACTATCTATATACATTATACCATATCCTGTACCTGATACACCATACTATCTATATACATTATACCATATCCTATACCTGATACACCATACTATCTATATACATCATACCATACCCTATACCTGATACATCATACTATCTATATACATCATACCATATCCTATACCTGATACACCACACTATCTATATACATTATACCATACCCTATACCTAATACACCATACTATCTATATACATTATACCATACCCTATACCTGATACACCATACTATCTATATACATTATACCATAC
>NC_134692.1:364552-367052 GCF_050947455.1 Rhinoderma darwinii
CCTATACCTGATACACCATACTATCTATATACTCATACCATATCCTATACCTGATACACCATCTATCTATATACATTATACCATACCCTATACCTGATACACCAACTATCTATATACATTATACCATACCCTATACCTGATACACCCATATATATACATTATACCATATCCTATACCTGATACACCAAACTATCTATATACATCCTACCATATCCTATACCTGATACACCATACTATCTATATACATTATACATACCCTATACCTGATACACCATACTATCTATAACATCATACCATACCCTATACACCATACTATCTATATACATTATACCATACCCTATACCGGATACACCATACTATCTATATACATTATACCATATCCTATACCAGATACACCATACTATCTATATACATTATACAATATCCTATACCTGATACACCATACTATCTATATACATTATACCATATCCTATACCTGATACACCATACTAATTATATACATTATACCATATATACATTATACATATCCTATACCTGATACACCATACTAATTATATACATTATACCATATATACATTATACCATATCCTATATCTGATACATCATACTATCTATATACATTATACCATATCCTATATATACATTATACATACCCATCCAATACACATACTATCTATATACATCATACCATATTCTATACCTGATACACCAACTACTTATATACATCATACCATATTCTATACCTGATACACCATACTATCTATATACATTATCATATCCTATACCTGATACACCATACTATCTATATACATTATATCATATCCTATAACTGATACACCATACTATCTATATACATTATACCATATCCTATACCTGATACACATACTATCTATATACATTATACCATATCCTATACCTGATACACCAAACTATCTATATACATTATACCATACCCTATACCGGATACACCATACTATCTATATACATCATACATATCCTATACCTGATACACCATACTATCTATATACATTATACCATACCTATACCTGATACACCATACTATCTATATACATTATACCATATCCTATACCTGATACACCATACTATCTATATACATTATACCATATCCTATACCTGATACACCATACTATCTATATACATCATACCATACCCTATACCTGATACACCATACTATCTATATACATTATACCATATCCTATACCTGATACACCATACTATCTAAATACATTATACCATACCCTATACCTGATACACCATACTATCTATATACATCATGCCAAACCCTATACCTATTACATCATACTATCTATATACATTATACCATATCCTATACCTGATACACCATACTATCTATATACATCATACCATACACTATACCTGATACACCATACTATCTATATACATCATACCATATTCTATACCTGATACACCAACTATCTATATACATTATACTATATCCTATACCTGATACACCATACTATCTATATACATTATACCATATCCTATACCTGATACACCATACTATCTATATACATTATACCATATCCTATACCTGATACACCATACTATCTATATACATTATACCATATCCTATACCAGATACTATCATACTATCTATATACATTATATCATATCCTATACCTGATACACCATACTATCTATATACATTATACATATCCTATACCTGATACACCATACTATCTATATACATTATACCATATCCTATACCAGATACACCATACTATCTATATACATTATACCATATCCTATACCTGATACACCATACTATCTATATACATTTACCATACCCTATACCTGATACACGATACTATCTATATACATTATACCATATCCTATACCTGATACACATACTATCTATATACATTATACCATATCCTATACCTGATACATCATACTATCTATATACATTATACCATACCCTATACCTGATACACCATACTATCTATATACATTATACCATATCCTATACCTGATACACCATACAATCTATATACATTATACCATATCCTATACCTGATACACCATACTATCTATATACATTATACCATATCCTATACCTGATACACCATACTATCTATATACATTTATACCATATCCTATACCTGATACACCATACTATCTATATACATTATACCATATCCTATACCAGATACATCATACTATCTATATACATTATATCATATCCTATACCTGATACACATACTATCTATAACATTATATCATATCCTATACCTGATACACCATACTATCTATATATATATACCATACCCTATACCTGATACACCATACTATCTATATACATTATACCATATCCTATACCTGATACACATACTATCTATATACATTATACCATATCCTATACCTGATACACCATACTATCTATATACATTATACCATATCCTATACCTGATACACCATACTATCTATATACATTATACCATATCCTATACCTGATACA
>NC_134692.1:369552-462052 GCF_050947455.1 Rhinoderma darwinii
TATTGAGTGTTATATAATATGTAGTATGAGTAATATATAACAACTAAAATTACTTCAATATAGTTATATTTAACATTATAAGATTTATTATAATAAATATACAAATAAAATATGATTTAGTACTATATTAGTATATATATATATATAACGAGTTATTAGATCTCATATTAAATAGCTCTATGCAAGTTTTTTGTTTTGTTTCTTTTAGTCTGTGAAGTTTGGACAGGTGCACAGCATTGTCATCCTTTGTGTCTGGGTTAGGCAAGTAACCACTGGCCGAACACAACTGATATATATGTGAAATATTATTATATCTTATTTTATACATTTCTATATTATTCACTATGTAACAGGTATTATATGTAATATTATATATCTCTCCATTATTTACTATTAATAACTGGTTATTATCTGTGTATTATTTACTATATGTGAGGTTATTCCATCTAATATTATATAACTATATATTCTTTTCCACGTTTTTGGCCTCGTTCCCATGTTTGTGGTGATCCTGCGTAGTTTACCTCAGACTTGGTACAGAAACCTGGCAGGGAAACTAATACCAGACCTGATCCTATTCTGACCTTCACATGCAGCGTTTTCCTCCCCAGCTCCAGTCTATGGACGCCGGACCGGTTTACAAAATGCACGGAGTTGTATCAGTTGTGTCCAGATCAGGCAAAAAACAACTGTTCTATATGTGAACCCAGCCCTATATATAGTGAATAATAAAGAGCTATAACATGTTGCATGCAATAACCTGATATATAGTCAATAATATAGAATGATATCATATTGGATATAATATCATAGTATATAGTGAATGGTTTACAGATATATATTTTTAGCTATAATAACTTGTTATATAAAGAATAATATAAATGATAATCTGATGTTTATAGTGAATAATACAGAGGCGTAGTGATTAATAGAATAACTTTTCATACATAGTAAATGATATAGAGATATATAATAGCCTGTTATAGATATATATAGTGAATAATATAGAGCTACATAATATTGGATATGGGCCCCTTCACATATATTCGGCTCTTCCGTCATTATTCCCTCTGGCATGGTACAAATAGGGAAACTGATGTCAAAACTGATCCTTGCTAGCTTTGTGTCCGTTTTGCCCCCCGTGTCTCTTGAGCCACGCAGAAATATTTTGCCTGCAGCGTTTCTGTCCGGCTACAGTCGACGGACCATTTCATAAAGTGCACAACACTGGCCGGAGTCCATTCATATATGTGAACGCAGCCTTGCTGAAAAGCCGATCCGATCGTGTTTTTTTTTTTTTAGTTCTATGGATCAGTTTATCAGGCAATAAATATTTTTAAAGGAACCCACATTATATTCAACCATTATAATCTTCACTTGAGTGTATTATTCATTATCGCTTAACAGGTTATTATTTTAAATATTATATAGCACTAAATTGTGCACTTTATATAACTGATTATGATATCACATATATAGCTCTATATACTACAGGTTATTACATCCAAAATTCTATATCTTCAAATATTATCATATATTATATATTTTATTTTTATTTATGAAACTCACCACCGTTTCTTATTTCTAATATTACAGGGCTATATATTATTCACTATATATTACAGGTTAGAATTTCAGATATTATATATCTCTGTATTCACTATTTATAGTAGGTTATAATATAAGATATTATATATCTCTATATTATTCATCTTATATAACAGGCTACTATATCTGATAAGATATATATATATAATTCACTACACATATAAGAGAGACGCCACGTACAAACATCATAAATGGGTGCAAATCTCTGGGACACAGATCCGAAAGCCCACGCCTCATATATAGTGATAGAATCAGCATCGCTCCGACACTGTGTTCAATGAATTGTGGATTTATTCAGCCCATGCAACGTTCAGACTTACTCAATGGAGGCTTCATTGACAAAGACTCTCTTAAATGTGTGGAAACGTTGCATTGGGCTGAATGAATCCCCAATTCTCTGAACACTACGTTGGAGTAATGTAATGCTGATTTTTATTACTTTATATTATTCATTTTGTAAAATGGTTATTATATTCCTTATTACATATTTCCGAATTACTTCCTATAAATGTAACAGACTATTATATCTAACAATATACAGCTCCATGTTATTCACTATATATATTAAAAATTATGATTTCAGATATTATATATCTCTATATTATATCCAACATTTTATAGCTCTATATCATTCACTATATCTAAGAAGTTATTATATATCTCTTATTCGCCATATATAGCTATATTATTTACTATATAAATAACTGGTTATTATATTTAATATTATATATCTTTATTATTCACTATATAGGAAATTATTCTATTATATAGCTGTATATTATTCAATAAATATTATATTATATCTAATATTTTATATATTTCTCTAGATTACTTACTATTTACAATAGGTTATTATATCCAATATTGTATATATTGATATAGATTATTATATCTTATTGCTCTATATTATTCACTATATATACGGGGTTATTCTATCTCGTATTATAAATCTATATATTAGTAACTGCATAATAGATTTTATTTTATGTTGATTTATATTGTTCACTATATAGGAGGTCATGCTATCTTATATTATATATTATTCACTATAGTTAAGAGGTTATGTCTCATATATAACAATGTGGTATATTCTGTAATATAGAGATATATGTTATATGATATTGTTCTATATTATTCACCATTTATAACAGGTTATTATATATCTCTGTATTATTATTATTATTATTATTATTACATCAGATCGCACTATATCAAATAGATTATTATATCTGATATTATATATCTCTATATTATTCACTATATATTTCTGGCTATTATATCGGATATTATATCGGCATAACGGAATATATTTTGTGCACCACCGGAAATCTCATCAATGTCAATTATAATTAAAAGACAACCCGTGATCATTCTGCCATTATTGGCGTCCTGCAAAAAGCGCAAAATCTTCACCAAACACAAAGTATCGGAGAGACAAAAAGACAAAACAAACAAGAAACAGCAACAAAATAACCAACAAAGAAACAAAACCTAATGGGAGAAAGGAGAAGCCGCAGCTGTGGGAAAAGAGGGCGGTGTGATAGAAGACTGGTGTGTATGAGCAGCTATTAAACACACACACACACACGCACACACACACGCACACGCTCCGGGGTAGCTTGTGTCTCGTTTAGGGGTACAGCGCCCGTGGACTCAGAATGTCAAATATTTCACAGAAGAAAACAATATAGTTATTATAATGATTATCGAAGTGTAATAACTACGACCCCCCCCCCCCGCCCTCCCCGCAGACATGTGGGGTGTAGTCGGGCGCCGGAGTGAGAGCGGAGAGGATTGTCGTGGAATAATCGCTTTATTATAAAATAAATTACAGCCTCCGGTGACCGCACCCGGCACAAGACTCGGGCACAATCTCATTATCATCATCATCATCATCATCATCATCATCTTCATAATAAAATCTTTGGCTTGAAAGGACAGTTTCGCGCCCTCAGGTGGAGGGGCTGTGGGTGATCTGTGGGACCCCAGTATCAGGACATCAGTAGGGGGTCCCTCCACTCCTTACCTGACGCTCAGTCTATACAAGGTCTCTGATACATTGTGTCCCCCTCCCCCCGGGACCCCCCTAGTCGCTGTCCTCCTTGTCCTGCACGGTGGTGGTAGAGTGGTTGTACAGACCCTGCGCCATTAGGTGCAGCGCTAGTCCATTCTTCAGACCGGCCGCTTTCTTGATCTTGGCCCTCTTGTTCTGGAACCAGATCTTGATCTGGGACTCGTTGAGGTTGAGCTCTTGGGCCAAGCTCTGGCGCCGCTGCTCCGTGATGTAGCGATTGGCCTGGAACTCGGCCTTGAGTCGCTGCAGCTGCTCCGCGGTGAACGCCGTCCGGGGCCGCTTATCCTCCTTCTCGCTCTTCTTCTTCTTCAGTTTACGAGTGCGGGGACCTGTGGAGAAGAGGGGGACACTGATAAGCGGTGCAGACAGATAAAAGGCGGACACAGATGGGAAGGAGCATTACTATTATTATTATCATCCTCATCATCCTCCTCATCCCGCGCCCTGATATATAATCGTCTCCTCATATAGAATCATTATTCTACTTATTATCGGTCCTTTATGACGTCATCAGTCTGTTGTAATCTCATCATAATTGCAGCATTCATTATTATGTACAAAAGGGTAAATATAATATAACAGATGTATAGCTATAATAAGATATATCAGGACAATTCCTGGGGGGGCCGTCGCTTCTTTTCTGGCCTGATTTGGGTATCATTAGAACATTGCTGTTAGGCCCCGTATTCAAGAAAATTCACAAGAAACCATTTCCTCTCATAATAAGGAAACTATGCACCCAGATATATGGAACAGTGTATAAAGATATAATATATAAAGAAGCGGTGTATACGGATAACTGTGCATGAAGACACACTATATAACGGAGCAGTATATACGGATATAATATGTAATGGAGCAGTATATACGGATATAATATGTAATGGAGCAGTATATACGGATATAATATATAACGGAGCAGTATATACGGATATAATATATAACAGCAGTGAATAAAAATATAATACATCATAGGGCGGTATAAAGATCAAATATATAATGAAGCGGTGCATAAAAATATATAACATAATGGAGCGGTGTATGAGGATATATAATATATAATGGAGCGGTGTATGAGGATATATAACATATAATAGAGCGGTGTATGAGAATATATATAACATATAATGGAGCGGTGTATGAGGATATATAACATATAATGGAGCGGTGTATGAGGATATATAACATATAATAGAGCGGTGTATGAGGATATATAATATATAATGGAGCGGTGTATGAGGATATATAACATATAATAGAGCGGTGTATGAGGATATATAACATATAATAGAGCGGTGTATGAGAATATATATAACATATAATGGAGCGGTGTATGAGAATATATAACATATAATGGAGCGGTGTATGAGGATATATAATATATAATGGAGCGGTGTATGAGGATATATAACATATAATAGAGCGGTGTATGAGGATATATAACATATAATAGAGCGGTGTATGAGAATATATATAACATATAATGGAGCGGTGTATGAGAATATATAATATATAATGGAGCGGTGTATGAGAATATATAATATATAATGGAGCGGTGTATGAGAATATATAACATATAATGGAGCGGTGTATGAGGATATATAATATATAATGGAGCGGTGTATGAGAATATATATAACATATAATGGAGCGGTGTATGAGAATATATAATATATAATGGAGCGGTGTATGAGAATATATAATATATAATGGAGCGGTGTATGAGAATATATAACATATAATGGAGCGGTGTATGAGGATATATAATATATAATGGAGCGGTGTATGAGGATATATACTATATAATGGAGCAGTGTATAAAGATCTAACACAATGGAGCCGTGTATGAGGATATATAATATATAATAGAGGGGTGTATGAGAATATATATAACATATAATGGAGCGGTGTATGAGGATATATAACATATAATAGAGCGGTGCATAAAAATATATAACATAATGGAGCGGTGTATGAGAATATATAATATATAATGGAGCGGTATATGAGAATATATAACATATAATGGAGCGGTATATGAGGATATATAACATATAATGGAGCGGTGTATGAGAATATATAATATATAATGGAGCGGTATATGAGGATATATAACATATAATGGAGCGGTATATGAGGATATATAACATATAAAGTAGCGGTGTATGAGGATATATAATATATAATAGATCGGTGTATGAGGATATATAATATATAATGGAGCGGTGTATGAGGATATATAATATATAATGGAGCGGTATATGAGGATATATAACATATAATAGAGCGGTGTATGAGGATATATAACATATAATAGAGCGGTATATGAGGATATATAACATATAATGGAGCCGTGTATGAGGATATATAACATATAATAGAGCGGTGTATGAGGATATATAATATATAATGGAGCGGTATATGAGGATATATAACATATAATGGAGCGGTGTATGAGGATATATAATATATAATGGAGCGGTGTATGAGGATATATAACATATAATAGAGCGGTGTATGAGGATATATAACATATAATGGAGCGGTATATGAGGATATATAACATATAATGGAGCGGTGTATGAGAATATATAATATATAATGGAGCGGTATATGAGGATATATAACATATAATAGAGCGGTATATGAGGATATATAACATATAAAGTAGCGGTGTATGAGGATATATAATATATAATGGAGCGGTGTATGAGGATATATAATATATAATGGAGCGGTGTATGAGAATATATAATATATAATGGAGCGGTGTATGAGAATATATAATATATAATGGAGCGGTGTATGAGAATATATAACATATAATGGAGCGGTATATGAGGATATATAACATATAATGGAGCGGTGTATGAGGATATATAATATATAATGGAGCGGTATATGAGGATATATAACATATAATAGAGCGGTGTATGAGGATATATACTATATAATGGAGCGGTGTATGAGGATATATAACATATAATAGAGCGGTGTATGAGGATATATAATATATAATAGAGCGGTGTATGAGGATATATAACATATAATGGAGCGGTATATGAGGATATATAACATATAATAGAGCGGTATATGAGGATATATAACATATAATGGAGCGGTATATGAGGATATATAATATATAATGGAGCGGTGTATGAGAATATATATAACATATAATGGAGCGGTGTATGAGGATATATAACATATAATAGAGCGGTATATGAGGATATATAACATATAATAGAGCGATGTATGAGGATATATAACATATAATGGAGCGGTATATGAGGATATATAACATATAATAGAGCGGTATATGAGGATATATAACATATAATAGAGCGATGTATGAGGATATATAACATATAATAGAGCGATGTATGAGGATATATAACATATAATAGAGCGGTGTATGAGGATATATAACATATAATAGAGCGGTATATGAGGATATATAACATATAATGGAGCGGTATATGAGGATATATAACATATAATTGAGCGGTGTATACGGATAATGTATGCATAGCTCAATGCCGCGAATAATCTGAGGTGTTAGGACTGGGGGAGGGGATCCCCTGGAGAATAATTATTTTTTTTCATCTAGAGAAATTAGAAGAAATCTTTTCAAACAGAAAAACGGAAAAACGTGTCAGCTGACATATTAATTCATTCACTCATCATCACCATAATCCAGAACACTGACACCAACTCTGCCATAATCCAGAACACACACCAGCTCTGCCATAATCCAGAACACTGACACCAGCTCTGCCATAATCCAGAACACACACCAGCTCTGCCATAATCCAGAACACTGACACCAGCTCTGCCATAATCCAGAACACTGACACCAGCTCTGCCATAATCCAGAACACTGACACCAGCTCTGCCATAATCCAGAACACTGACACCAGCTCTGCCATAATCTAGAACACTGACACCAGCTCTGCCATAATCCAGAACACTGACACCAGCTCTGCCATAATCCAGAACACTGACACCAGCTCTGCCATAATCCAGAACACTGACAGCAGCTCTGCCATAATCCAGAACACACAGCAGCTCTGCCATAATCCAGAACACACAGCAGCTCTGCCATAATCCAGAACACTGACACCAGTTCTGCCATAATTCAGAACACTGACAGCAGCTCTGCCATAATCCAGAACACTGACACCAGCTCTGCCATTATCCAGAACACTGACACCAGCTCTGCCATCATCCAGAACACTGACACCAGCTCTGCCATAATCCAGAACACTGACACCAGCTCTGCCATAATCCAGAACACTGACACCAGCTCTGCCATAATCCAGAACACTGACACCAGCTCTGTCATAATACAGAACACTGACACCAGCTCTGCCATAATCCAGAACACTGACAGCAGCTCTGCCATAATACAGAACACTGACACCAGCTCTGCCATAATCCAGAACACTGACACCAGCTCTGCCATAATCCAGAACACTGACAGCAGCTCTGCCATAATCCAGAACACTGACACCAGCTCTGCCATAATCCAGAACACTGACACCAGCTCTGCCATAATCCAGAACACTGACACCAGCTCTGCCATAATCCAGAACACTGACACCAGCTCTGTCATAATACAGAACACTGACAGCAGCTCTGCCATAATCCAGAACACTGACACCAGCTCTGCCATAATCCAGAACACTGACAGCAGCTCTGCCATAATCCAGAACACTGACACCAGCTCTGCCATAATCCAGAACACTGACAGCAGCTCTGCCATAATCCAGAACACTGACACCAGCTCTGCCATAATTCAGAACACCGGTTTTGAATATATAACATGTCAACACATGGAGCCCGTTATTGCGCTTTCTAGCATGCAGAATTGGATACTGTATACATTGCGCAGGCGGAGTTGAGGCGTTTTGTACCAGGACTGATATAACAACGTACATAAAAATATGGAAACAAATATAAAGATATTGGTGTAATTGATATAACACAAAAGAAGCCGAATTGAATCGCCGAATCTACATATCGGACACAAATCGATGTATAGTGGAAATGTATGGAGAGAATGTGTGAAGTATAAGCGGAATACACGGCTCTCATGCACAGCACACGTGTAGGATTTATATACCGTGTCACCTATAATTGTATACAGATATATATAGCTGTATGCAGTCGTGTGATCTACATTGTAATATCCATGTCGCTGTACAATCGTCGTGTACATTATAAGCGTTGTGTCGTTTAGTTCCTCTGTGTCGATCTGTGTATAATATCATTTTTATTTGTATCATCATTATTATTATTTATTATTATTATTATTATCATCATTATTAATTATTATTATATTATTATTATTTATTATTATTATTATTATTATTATTATTATTATCATCATTATTAATTATTATTATATTATTATTATATTATTAATTATTATTATTATTATTATTATTATTATTATTATTATTATCATCATTATTAATTATTATTAATTATTATTATTATTATTATTATTATTATCATTATTATTATTATTATTATTAGATGAGCTACGTCATGTAAATAACAATGTATCCGCACTCCGATAAATTATACACATCATATGTATAGAGCTATAGAAACTCTCCATGTATACAATGTGTATCAGCGTCATATAGCTATCATAGAAAAAGCATATATATATATATCCATACACACATACATACAACGTCCCTAATATGTATGGAAACCATAAATGTAGAGAAACACAGTATATACAAGAAACGCGGCGCAGAATAGAAGTGTGTACAGCAAAAAGTATGTGAACCTCGTGAGAAAGTCTTCATAATCTATTGTATGACACAGACCTCCGTATACCATGTATATACAGTATGACACACAGCACAGTATACCATGTATATACAGTATGACAGAGCTCCGTATACCATGTATATACAGTATGACACGGAGCTCCGTATACCATGTATATACAGTATGACACACAGCACAGTATACCATGTATATACAGTATGACAGAGCTCCGTATACCATGTATATACAGTAGGACACACAGCACAGTATACCATGTATATACAGTAGGACACACAGCACAGTATACCATGTATATACAGTATGACAGAGCTCCGTATACCATGTATATACAGTATGACACAGACCTCCGTATACCATGTATATACAGTATGACACAGAGCACATTATGCCATGTATATACAGTATGACACAGACCTCCGTATACCATGTATATACAGTATGACACACAGCACAGTATACCATGTATATACAGTATGACAGAGCTCCGTATACCATGTATATACAGTATGATACGGAGCTCCATATACCATGTATATACAGTAGGACACACAGCACAGTATACCATGTATATACAGTATGACAGAGCTCCGTATACCATGTATATACAGTATGACACAGACCTCCGTATACCATGTATATACAGTATGACACAGAGCACAGTATACCATGTATATACAGTATGACACGGAGCTCCATATACCATGTATATACAGTTTGACACAGACCTCCGTATACCATGTATATACAGTATGACACACAGCACAGTATACCATGTATATACAGTATGACACAGAGCACATTATGCCATGTATATACAGTATGACACAGAGCTCCGTATACCATGTATATACAGTAGGACACACAGCACAGTATACCATGTATATACAGTAGGACAGAGCTCCGTATACCATGTATATACAGTATGACACAGACCTCCGTATACCATGTATATACAGTATGACACAGAGCTCCGTATACCATGTATATACAGTAGGACACACAGCACAGTATACCATGTATATACAGTAGGACACACAGCACAGTATACCATGTATATACAGTAGGACACACAGCATAGTATACCATGTATATACAGTATGACAGAGCTCCGTATACCATGTATATACAGTAGGACACACAGCACAGTGTACCATGTATCTATATCGGCCCTTGTTAACATTTTAAATATCAAGAGTGTGACCGCCATGGAACAGATTTTCTGTAGCCTCAAATAAACAACCAGATATACAATCTGTCCCATATACAATGAATCGAAACAGCAGAGAATCCTCTATAGAACCGCTGCTGATATCCGGAATATCCAATATATCTGAACAGATCCGCCGGGGATCACTACATATAACATGCGGGCAAAGAGAAGAAACCGTCACCGTGTGAACACCCTCTAATGAACAACAAGAATCGATGTTTTATCCCGTGTTTATAATGTATAGGGACATGATCCCGTGTTTATACTGTATAGGGACATTATCCCGTGTTTATAATGTATAGGGACATGATCCCGTGTTTATAATGTATAGGGACATGATCCCGTGTTTATACTGTATATAGACATTATCCCGTGTTTATACTGTATATAGACATTATCCCGTGTTTATAATGTATAGGAACATTATCCCGTCTTTATAATGTATAGAGACATTATCCCGTGTTTATACTGCATAGGGACATTATCCCGTGTTTATAATGTATAGGAACATTATCCCGTGTTTATATTGTATAGAGACATTATCCCGTGTTTATACTGTATAGGGACATTATCCCGTGTTTATACTGTATAGGGACATTATTCCGTGTTTATACTGTATAGAGACATTATACCGTGTTTATAATGTATAGGGACATTATCCCGTGTTTATAATGTATAGGAACATTATCCCGTGTTTATAATGTATAGGAACATTATCCCGTGTTTATAATGTATAGGGACATTATCCCTTGTTTATACAGTATAGGAACATTATCCCGTGTTTATACTGTATATAGACATGATCCCTTGTTTATAATGTATAGGGACATTATCCCGTGTTTATACTGTATAGGGACGTTATCCCGTGTTTATACTGTATAGGGACATTATCCCGTGTTTATAATGTATAGGAACATTATCCCGTGTTTATACTGTATATAGATATGATCCCTTGTTTATAATGTATAGGAACATTATCCCTTGTTTATAATGTATAGGAACATTATCCCGTGTTTATACTGTATAGGGACATTATCCAGTGTTTATACTGTATAGAGACATTATCCCGTGTTTATAATGTATAGGGACATTATCCCGTGTTTATAATGAATAGGGACATTATCCCGTGTTTATAATGTATAGGAACATTATCCCGTGTTTATACTGTATAGGGACATTATCCCGTGTTTATACTGCATAGGGACATTATCCCGTGTTTATACTGCATAGGGACATTATCCATTGTTTATACTGCATAGGAACATTATCCCGTGTTTATACTGTATAGGGACATTATCCCGTGTTTATACTGTATAGGGACATTATCCCGTGTTTATACTGCATAGGGACATTATCCCGTGTTTATACTGCATAGGGACATTATCCCGTGTTTATACTGTATAGGGACATTATCCCGTGTTTATACTGTATAGGGACATTATCCCGTGTTTATACTGTATAGGGACATTATCCCGTGTTTATAATGTATAGGAACATTATCCCGTCTTTATAATGTATAGAGACATTATCCCGCGTTTATAATGTATAGGAACATTATCCCGTGTTTATAATGTATAGGGACATTATCCCGTGTTTATATTGTATAGAGACATTATCCCGTGTTTATACTGTATAGGAACATTATCCCGTGTTTATAATGTATAGGGACATTATCCCGTGTTTATAATGTATAGGGACATTATCCATTGTTTATACAGTATAGGGACATTATCCCGTGTTTATACTGTATAGGGACATTATCCCGTGTTTATAATGTATAGGGACATTACACCCTGTTTATACTGTATAGGGACATGAATCCGTGTTTATACAGTATAGGGACATTATCCCGTGTTTATACTGTATAGGGACATTATCCCGTGTTTATAATGTATAGGGACATGATCCCGTGTTTATACTGTATAGAGACCTGATTCCGTGTTTATAATGTATAGGGACATGATCCCGTGTTTATACTGTATAGAGACATTATCCCGTGTCTATCATGTATAGGGACATGATCCCGTGTCCATCATGTATGTGGGCAGAAATAAATGATGAGAGTCAAGTGGCTTTAATGCTGACACTCACCTGAGGACGGTCGGTCGGAGTAGCGGGTGCAGTACACCCAGGCGGGCCACACTAGCGGGTCACTCTTGTGTGCAGGGGGGGTCGTGTTTCCCACAAGCAGTAGCGCAGGGTTAGGGTCGCTCCCCCTGGAGCTCTCCGAGGTGGAATCAGAGTCCGGGCTGGGTGTGGGGTTACCCTGCCGGGTGTGTAGGGGGTTTACGTTCTCTCGCCCGGAGGTCTCTTTCCTGCAGCCGAAATCTGGCCGTAGAATGTTGTCTATGAAGAAGTTGGTGGTCCGGTGTGGGGGTGCTCCTGGGTGCAGAGGTGGCGGGGAGACCCCGTTGTCTGCTTCACTGGGGGCTCCGGGACTGTGCTCAGTCTGATCTTCCATTATGGCACCAACCCGCCCCGGAGCCCACCCCAGTTGGGTGACCCTGGAGGAGTCAGCACCCGCTATGCCCTCAACTGCGACCCCCAACTCTGTGCACTAAAACCCCCAAATCTTCATCTCTAGTACGGGTGGCAGCCTTATGCAACCCTGCACCCACTTATATAGCGACCCCCACCAGTGTCCTGGCCTCAGTGCACCCCTAATAATTGTGACCCTCAGTGCACTCCCTTATATAGCGACCCCCACCAGTGTCCTGGCCTCAGTGCACCCCTAATAATTGTGACCCTCAGTGCACCCCTAATAATTGTGACCCTCAGTGCACCCCCTGATGTATGCGCACCCCCTGATGTATGCACACCCCCTGATGTCCGCGCACCCCCTGATGTCCGCGCACCCCCTGATGCACCCCGGAGGTCTCTGCTCCGTCTCTGCTCTCCTGTCTCTGACTCTTCTCCCTTCTCCTTTGGACTTTTTCCCCTCAGCCGGAAGCACGTGAGGCAGCTGCACGTGTGGGCGACCAATAGGAAGCCTGGATTATGTCTGACATTCCTGCGACTGACCAATGGGAGCGCAGAGATCTGACTCCAAGTAGAAATATCTTTATCATAATACACAACTACAAAATAATAACAGTAATAAAGTGTGACGTCATGATAATGCTGTATATATACTGTATCTAGTATACCTCTAATAGTAGCACTCTATATACAGCATATATACTGTACTGTATCTAGTATACCTCTAATAGTAGCACTCTATATACAGCATATATACTGTACTGTATCTAGTATACCTCTAATAGTAGCGCTCTATATACAGCATATGTACTGTACTGTATCTAGTATACCTCTAATAGTAGCACTCTATATACAGCATATATACTGTACTGTATCTAGTATACCTCTAATAGTAGCACTCTAAATACAGCATATGTACTGTACTGTATCTAGTATACCTCTAATAGTAGCACTCTATATACAGCATATATACTGTACTGTATCTAGTATACCTCTAATAGTAGAACTCTAAATACAGCATATGTACTGTACTGTATCTAGTATACCTCTAATAGTAGCACTCTATATACAGCATATATACTGTACTGTATCTAGTATACCTCTAATAGTAGCACTCTATATACAGCATATATACTGTATTGTATCTACTATACCTAATAGTAGCACTCTATATACAGCATATATACTGTATTGTATCTACTATACCTAATAGTAGCACTCTATATACAGCATATATACTGTACTGTATCTAGTATACCTCTAATAGTAGCACTCTATATACAGCATATGTACTGTATTGTATCTACTATACCTAATAGTAGCACTCTATATACAGCATATATACTGTACTGTATCTAGTATACCTCTAATAGTAGCACTCTATATACAGCATATGTACTGTACTGTATCTAGTATACCTCTAATAGTAGCACTCTATATACAGCATATACACTGTACTGTATCTAGTATACCTCTAATAGTAGCACTCTATATACAGCATATATACTGTATTGTATCTACTATACCTAATAGTAGCACTCTATATACAGCATATATACTGTATTGTATCTACTATACCTAATAGTAGCACTCTATATACAGCATATGTACTGTATTGTATCTACTATACCTAATAGTAGCACTCTTCAATAGTAGCTCTATATATATATATATATATATATATATATATATATATATATATATATATATATAAAACATCTGATACTAGTAATAATACTCTGTGTATAACATATAATCCTACGAATACTACTCTATATATAACATTATACTAGTAATAATACTCTGTATATAATATATAATACTAATAATAATATTCATATAATGCTACAAATAATACTCTGTATATAATATATAATACTACTAATAATACTATTTACATATCATATGACACTTCTAATAATACTCTATATATAAAATATACTATTTATACGATTCTGTATACAATATATAATACTACTAATCATACTGTGTAGATAATATATAAAACTACTAATAATACTCTATATATAATGCAACTATTACTCTAAGTATAACATATTTTATTCATAGCACGTAATATACTAAACTGCATGCAATACTGCTACATTACCCTGGTTATAAAATATCAAAGCCTTTAACTTACACTGCCGTGCATGATACTGATCCTATACTGATCCTATACTGATCCTATACTGATCCTATACTGATACTGCTCTATCCACAGGTAATAGTACGAGCACAACGTATGAAAGCGATATTCTCTGCACTACAAATGCTACTATATAATGCTGTACTATTAATGCTACTACCTACATAAAATACTAATAATAGTACTAATCCTAATCCTTATGTGACCTAATATTAATAATAATAGCACGTTTTGTATATAACATAATACTATTACCACTGTATATAAAAAAACATATTAATACTACCAGTACTCTATAAAGCCCCGTATATAGACTTTATACTAGGGTAGGGTGGAACATTCGTTTCTCTACATAACATGATACTACTACTCTGTATGACACCTATTAGTACTAATACTTCTATCTATCTATCTATCTATCTATCTATCTATCTATCTATCTATCTATCTGTCTGTCTGTCTGTCTGTCTGTCTGTCTGTCTGTCTGTCTGCCTGCCTGCCTGCCTGTCTGTCTGTCTGTCTGTCTATCTATCTATCTATCTATCTATCTATCTATCTATCTATCTATCTATCTATCTATCTATCTATCTATCTATCTATCTATCTATCTGTCTGTCTGTCTATCTATCTATCTATCTATCTATCTATCTATCTATCTATCTATCTATCTATCTATCTATCTATCTATCTATCTATCTATCTATCTATCTATCTAATCTATCTCATATCTATCTATCTATCTATCTATCTATCTATCTATCTATCTATCTATCTATCTATCTATCTATCTATCTATCTATCTATCTATCTATCTATCTATCTATCTATCTCATATCTATCTATCTATCTATCTATCTATCTATCTATCTATCTATCTATCTATCTATCTATCTATCTATCTATCTATCTATCTATCTATCTATCTATCTATCTATCTCATATCTATCTATCTATCTATCTATCTATCTATCTATCTATCTATCTATCTATCTATCTATCTATCTATCTATCTATCATCTATCTATCTATCTATCTATCTATCTATCTATCTATCTATCTATCTATCATCTATCTATCTATCTATCTATCTATCTATCTATCTATCTATCTATCTATCTATCTATCTATCTATCTATCTATCATATCTATCTATCTATCTATCTATCTATCTATCTATCTATCTATCTATCTATCTATCTATCTATCTATCTATCTATCTATCTATCTATCTATCTATCTATCTCATATCTATCTATCTATCTATCTATCTATCTATCTATCTATCTATCTATCTATCTATCTATCTATCTATCTATCTATCTATCTATCTATCTATCTCATATCTATCTATCTATCTATCTATCTATCTATCTATCTATCTATCTATCTATCTATCTATCTATCTATCTATCTCATATCTATCTATCTATCTATCTATCTATCTATCTATCTATCTATCTATCTATCTATCTATCTATCTATCTATCTATCTATCTATCTATCTATCATCTATCTATCTATCTATCTATCTATCTATCTATCTATCTATCTATCTATCTATCTATCTATCTATCTATCTATCTATCTATCTATCTCATGACTAGACTTCATAAAATATGATTAGAAACACTAGTCTGTATATAACATGACACTACAAGTTTGTATACAGCATATACAGAACTATCATGATTCCCATGGTGAGGATTATAATGTACGGTCCCGTATACACCACTATACAGTTATGTATGGCCTAGTAATGTACGGATGAAGTAGAGCAGAGATAATACGATGTACTGCACTGAGGCACACTCCACCTGTGTGATAATGTACTCTGTAGATGAGATGGACGCTGCACGGTCCCTTATATTCTCCGTATACAACCAGTCAGTCCGTGTAGCCTGTACACAACGAGCATTATACGGGTGTGGCTGTCATTGTCTTTTCCTCGCTGCTTGTAGCGTTATTTAGGCAGAGAAGGCCGGACGCTCCCTGACATTGCGATACATTGCGATACATTGTATGCCGGGCTGATATCGCTGCTGACGCGGATCGGTGCGTGTCCCTCCCATTTGAGCCTGGTAGAAATTGGGAACTTCCGGCAGGATAATTTTTTTGGTTCCTTTTTATTTATTAAAGTTTATGAAAGTTCTTATTGTCGGGCATCAAAAAAGTTCACAGTGCGAAACTGGCTCCAGAGGTGTAAATCCAAACATGTATCGCAATTTATATATACCCCCATTATACCCAATATAGAACCTTACATATAAATACCCCCATTATACCCAATATAGAACCTTACATATAAATACCCCTATTATACCCAATATAGAACCTTACGTATAAATACCCCTATTATACCCAATATAGAACCTTACATATAAATACCCCTATTATACCCAATATAGAACCTTACATATAAATACCCCTATTATACCCAATATAGAACATTACATATAAATACCCCCATTATACCCAATATAGAACCTTACATATAAATACCCCTATTATACCCAATATAGAACCTTACATATAAATACCCCCATTATACCCAATATAGAACATTACATATAAATACCCCCATTATACCCAATATAGAACATTACATATAAATACCCCTATTATACCCAATATAGAACCTTACATATAAATACCCCTATTATACCCAATATAGAACCTTACATATAAATACCCCTATTATACCCAATATAGAACATTACATATAAATACCCCCATTATACCCAATATAGAACCTTACATATAAATACCCCCATTATACCCAATATAGAACCTTACGTATAAATACCCCTATTATACCCAATATAGAACCTTACATATAAATACCCCTATTATACCCTATATCTCGAACATTACATATAAATACCCCCATTATACCCAATATAGAACCTTACATATAAATACCCCTATTATACCCAATATAGAACCTTACATATAAATACCCCTATTATACCCAATATAGAACATTACATATAAATACCCCCATTATACCCAATATAGAACCTTACATATAAATACCCCCATTATACCCAATATAGAACATTACATATAAATACCCCTATTATACCCAATATAGAACCTTACATATAAATACCCCTATTATACCCAATATAGAACCTTACATATAAATACCCCTATTATACCCAATATAGAACATTACATATAAATACCCCCATTATACCCAATATAGAACCTTACATATAAATACCCCCATTATACCCAATATAGAACCTTACGTATAAATACCCCTATTATACCCAATATAGAACCTTACATATAAATACCCCTATTATACCCTATATCTCGAACATTACATATAAATACCCCCATTATACCCAATATAGAACCTTACATATAAATACCCCTATTATACCCTATATCTCGAACATTACATATAAATACCCCTATTATACCCAATATAGAACCTTACATATAAATACCCCCATTATACCCAATATAGAACCTTACATATAAATACCCCCATTATACCCAATATAGAACCTTACGTATAAATACCCCTATTATACCCAATATAGAACCTTACATATAAATACCCCTATTATACCCTATATCTCGAACATTACATATAAATACCCCGATTATACCCAATATAGAACATTACATATAAATACCCCCATTATACCCAATATAGAACCTTACATATAAATACCCCCATTATACCCAATATAGAACCTTACATATAAATACCCCTATTATACCCAATATAGAACATTACATATAAATACCCCCATTATACCCAATATAGAACCTTACATATAAATACCCCCATTATACCCAATATAGAACATTACATATAAATACCCCTATTATACCCAATATAGAACCTTACGTATAAATACCCCTATTATACCCAATATAGAACCTTACATATAAATACCCCTATTATACCCAATATAGAACCTTACATATAAATACCCCTATTATACCCAATATAGAACCTTACATATAAATACCCCCATTATACCCAATATAGAACCTTACATATAAATACCCCTATTATACCCAATATAGAACCTTACATATAAATACCCCTATTATACCCAATATAGAACCTTACATATAAATACCCCTATTATACCCAATATAGAACCTTACATATAAATACCCCTATTATACCCAATATAGAACCTTACATATAAATACCCCTATTATACCCAATATAGAACGTTACATATAAATACCCCCATTATACCCTATATAGAACCTTACATATAAATACCCCTATTATACCCAATATAGAACATTACATATAAATACCCCTATTATACCCAATATAGAACCTTACATATAAATACCCCCATTATACCCAATATAGAACCTTACATATAAATACCCCTATTATACCCTATATCTCGAACATTACATATAAATACCCCCATTATACCCAATATAGAACCTTACATATAAATACCCCTATTATACCCTATATCTCGAACATTACATATAAATACCCCCATTATACCCAATATAGAACCTTACATATAAATACCCCTATTATACCCTATATCTCGAACATTACATATAAATACCCCTATTATACCCTATATCTCGAACATTACATATAAATACCCCGATTATACCCAATATAGAACATTACATATAAATACCCCTATTATACCCAATATAGAACATTACATATAAATACCCCCATTATACCCAATATAGAACCTTACATATAAATACCCCCATTATACCCAATATAGAACCTTACATGTAAATACCACTATTATACCCAATATAGAACCTTACATATAAATACCCCTATTATACCCAATATAGAACATTACATATAAATACCCCTATTATACCCAATATAGAACTTTACATGTAAATACCCCTATTATACACTATACCTCGAACATTACATATAAATACCCCCATTATACCCAATATAGAACCTTACATATAAATACCCCCATTATACCCTATATAGAACCTTACATGTAAATACCCCTATTATACCCAATATAGAACCTTACATATAGATATCCCCATTATACCCAATATAGAACCTTACATATAAATACCCCCATTATACCCTATATAGAACCTTACATATAAATACCCCTATTATACCCTATATCTCGAACATTACATATAAATACCCCTATTATACCCAATATAGAACATTACATATATATACCCCCATTATTACCCAATATAGAACCTTACATATAAATACCCCTATTATACCCAATATAGAACCTTACATATAAATACCCCTATTATACCCAATATAGAACCTTACATATAAATACCCCTATTATACCCTATATAGAACCTTACATATAAATACCCCCATTATACCCTATATCTCGAACATTACATATAAATACCCCTATTATACCCAATATAGAACCTTACATATAAATACCCCTATTATACCCAATATAGAACCTTACATATAAATACCCCTATTATACCCTATATAGAACCTTACATATAAATACCCCTATTATACCCAATATAGAACCTTACATATAAATACCCCTATTATACCCTATACAGAACCTTACATATAAATACCCCCATTATACCCTATATCTCGAACATTACATATAAATACCCCCATTATACCCAATATAGAACCTTACATATAAATACCCCTATTATACCCTATATCTCGAACATTACATATAAATACCCCCATTATACCCAATATAGAACCTTACATATAAATACCCTTATTATACCAATATAGAACCTTACATATAAATACCCCTATTATACCCTATATCTCGAACATTACATATAAATACCCCCATTATACCCAATATAGAACATTATATATAAATACCCCTATTATACCCAATATAGAACCTTACATATAAATACCCCTATTATACCCTATATCTCGAACATTACATATAAATACCCCTATTATACCCAATATAGAACCTTACATATAAATACCCCTATTATACCCTATATCTCGAACATTACATATAAATACCCCCATTATACCCAATATAGAACCTTACATATAAATACCCCCATTATACCCAATATAGAACCTTATATATAGATACCCCCATTATACCCAATATAGAACATTACATATAAATACCCCTATTATACCCTATATAGAACCTTATATATAAATATCCCTATTATACCCTATATCTCGAACATTACATATAAATACCCCTATTATACCCAATATAGAACCTTACATATAAATACCCCTATTATACCCAATATAGAACCTTACATATAAATACCCCCATTATACCCAATATAGAACCTTACATATAAATACCCCTATTATACCCTATATCTCGAACATTACATATAAATACCCCTATTATACCCAATATAGAACCTTACATATAAATACCCCCATTATACCCAATATAGAACCTTACATATAAATACCCCCATTATACCCAATATAGAACCTTACATATAAATACCCCTATTATACCCTATATAGAACCTTACATATAAATACCCCTATTATACCCTATATCTCGAACATTACATATAAATACCCCTATTATACCCTATATAGAACCTTATATATAAATATCCCTATTATACCCAATATAGAACCTTACATATAAATACCCCCATTATACCCAATATAGAACCTTACATATAAATACCCCTATTATACCCAATATAGAACACTACATATAAATACCCCTATTATACCCAATATAGAACCTTACATATAAATACCCCTATTATACCCAATATAGAACCTTACATATAAATACCCCTATTATACCCAATATAGAACACTACATATAAATACCCCTATTATACCCAATATAGAACCTTACATATAAATACCCCCATTATACCCAATATAGAACCTTACATATAAATACCCCCATTATACCCAATATAGAACCTTACATATAAATACCCCCATTATACCCAATATAGAACCTTACATATAAATACCACTATTATACCCAATATAGAACATTACATATAAATACCCCTATTATACCCAATATAGAACCTTACATATAAATACCCCTATTATACCCAATATAGAACCTTACATATAAATACCCCTATTATACCCAATATAGAACCTTACATATAAATACCCCTATTATACCCAATATAGAACCTTACATATAAATACCCCCATTATACCCAATATAGAACATTACATATAAATACCCCTATTATACCCAATATAGAACCTTACATATAAATACCCCTATTATACCCAATATAGAACCTTACATATAAATACCCCTATTATACCCAATATAGAACCTTACATATAAATACCCCTATTATACCCAATATAGAACCTTACATATAAATACCCCTATTATACCCAATATAGAACCTTACATGTAAATACCCCTATTATACCCAATATAGAACATTACATATAAATACCCCCATTATACCCAATATAGAACACTACATATAAATACCCCCATTATACCCAATATAGAACCTTACATATAAATACCCCCATTATACCCAATATAGAACCTTACATATAAATACCCCTATTATACCCAATATAGAACCTTACATATAAATACCCCCATTATACCCAATATAGAACCTTACATATAAATACCCCTATTATACCCAATATAGAACCTTACATATAAATACCCCTATTATACCCAATATAGAGCCTTACATATAAATACCCCTATTATACCCAATATAGAGCCTTACATATAAATACCCCTATTATACCCAATATAGAACCTTACATATAAATACCCCCATTATACCCAATATAGAACCTTACATATAAATACCCCTATTATACCCTATATCTCGAACATTACATATAAATACCCCCATTATACCCAATATAGAACCTTACATATAAATACCCCTATTATACCCAATATAGAACCTTACATATAAATACCCCTATTATACCCAATATAGAGCCTTACATATAAATACCCCTATTATACCCAATATAGAGCCTTACATATAAATACCCCTATTATACCCAATATAGAACCTTACATATAAATACCCCTATTATACCCAATATAGAGCCTTACATATAAATACCCCTATTATACCCAATATAGAACCTTACATGTAAATACCCCTTTATGTAACATCTCCTCTATAGATCACAGGCTTACACCATGAATTGTGGGCACAACAGACATTTGTCACATTAAGCTAACCCTATAGATTCAAGAATTGGGAACAATAACCGATTAGGCTCCGAGTCATTCATCCTGACATGTTTATATACATATAAACCCAGTGGCGTAGCTATAGGGGTCGCAGCGGTCGCAATTGCGACCGGGCCCCTAAGCCTGGGGGGGGGGGGCCCCGTTGCCATACCACAAGCTTGTTAAAGAAATTTTCTGTGCCGTGAAGCAGGCACTTCCTGGTTACGGTCACATGTATACTTAGTGTACCATGTGACCGTGTTGTCACGTGACACGTCTTCCAGCCAGTGCAGTTGAAGAGCCGGTGCGGAGGACTCCAGGTGAGGTAAAGAGTCTGCATTGTAATGTGTTGTATTGTATTGTGTTGTTGTAATGTAATGTATTGTGTTGTGTTGTAATGTATTGTGTTGTTGTGTTGTATTGTATTGTGTTGTGTTGTAATGTATTGTGTTGTGTTGAATTGTATTGTGTTGTATTGTGTTGTTGTATTGTATTGTGTTGTATTGTGTTGTTGTGTTGTAACGTATTGTGTTGTTGTAATGTAATGTGTTGTCTTGTGTTGTTGTATTGTATTGTGTTGTTGTAATGTAATGTAATGTATTGTAATGTATTGTGTTGTTGTGTTATATTGTATTGTGTCGTATTGTGTTGTTGTGTTGTAATGTATTGTGTTGTGTTGTCTTGTTTTGTTGTAATGTAATGTATTGTCTTGTAATGTATTGTATTGTGTTGTTGTAATGTAATGTAATGTATTGTTTTGTGTTGTCTTGTGTTGTTGTATTGTATTGTGTTGTCTTGCAATGTATTGTGTTGTTGTAATGTAATGTGTTGTCTTGTAATGTATTGTGTTGTCTTGTGTTATTGTATTGTATTGTGTTGTCTTGTAATGTATTGTCTTGTGTTGTTGTATTGTATTGTTGTAATGTAATGTAATGTAATGTATTGTGTTGTCTTGTGTTGTTGTATTGTATTGTGTTGTCTTACAATGTATTGTGTTGTTGTAATGTAATGTAATTTATTGTGTTGTATTGTGTTGTGTTGTATTGTAATGTATTGTGTTGTGTTGTCTTGTGTTGTCTTGTAATGTATTGTATTGTGTTGTTGTAATGTATTGTATTGTGTTGTAATGTATTGTGTTGTCTTGCAATGTATTGCGTTGTTGTAATGTAATATAATGTATTGTGCTGTCTTGCGGTGGAGGGGGGGGGGCATTAAATTACAGCACCCCCTCCTCGCTCCACCGCAAACTGCACAATACAACACAATACATCACAAACTGTGGGTCGCGTCCCACTGGGGGATCGTGTAAAGACCTCCGGGGGGTCGCGAGTCACTCACCGAGGTCCCAGTTCCATTCAATGCTGGAGCAAGGAGCTGACGGCTCCTTACTCCAGCATTCACTGTGCCCTGAGCGGCTCGACGTAGACAGGTGGGATGTAGCGACATCATCGCGCCGCGTCACTCATAGCACACACCGGAGGAGGCGAAGGATCCTGAACCCGGCGTGGGAACGAGAAAAGGTAAGTAATTATGTTATTTTTCTATTATGCACATATGGGGGCATTATACTGTATGGGGGGGGGGCTGAGATGGCGGGGGGGGGGGCATTATACTATATGGGTGGCTGAGATGGCGGGGGGGGCATTATACTGTATGGGGAGCTGATGTGGGGACATTATACTGTATGGGGGCTGATATGGGGGCATTATACTGTATGGGGAGCTGATATGGGGGCATTATACTGTATGGGGAGCTGATATGGGGGCATTATACTGTATGGGGGCTGATATGGGGGGCATTATACTGTATGCGGAGCAGATATGGGGGCATTATACTGTATGAGTCAGCTATTTGGGGCATTATACTTTGGGGGCTGATATGAAAAGCATTATATGGTATGAGGCAGTCATGCGGGGCATTATACTGTGTGTGGGCAGTTATGGGAGCATTTTACTGTGTGGTGGGCATTATACTATGGGGGCTGTTGGGCAAGGCGGCGGGGCATAGGCATGAGCTTGGGTCTGGTGGTGTTGGGGAGGGGTAGGGGTGCCCAAGCTGAATTCTAGCACCCGGGCCCATGAACCTTTAGCTACGCCCCTGTATAAACCTACGTGCCCCCCACCCCCAACCACAGCCCTACTAGATATTATCCTTCCTCCACCACCTTTGTCCTACCTCATCCAGCAATGTCGAAATTACAGTTTTGTCTGTAATCCCACAGTGATAACGGAATTATCCCAACGCAAGAAAAAAGATACATATACAGCACTGCGCAAAAGTTCTAGGCAGTTGTGGAGAAACGCTGCAGAGTGAGAATGTTTCATATATAGAAGTGATAAAAGGTTTTTTTTACCAATTAATAAAATACAAAGTGAATGAACAGAAGAGAAATATAAATCAGATCAGTATTTGGTGTGACCGCCCTTTGCCTTCAGCATCACTTCTTCCAGGTACTTGTACAGTTTTTGCAGGAACTCGGCCGGGAGGTTGTTCCACATCTTGGAGCAGTGAGCGCAGATCTTCTGTGGATCTCGCTGCCTCTTCATATAATCCCGGACAGACTCCATGATGAAGAGATCCGGGCTCGGTGGGGGCCACATCATCACTTCCAGTGCTCCTTGTTCTTCTTTACACTGAAGAATATACGGTCTGCATGTCGGACGCATTTCCCAGACCAAATACAGTGCAGGGAGCTGGACTCCTAGTGTCATAGTTATCTATGACGCTAGGAGTCCCTGCCTCGCTGCGGGAAAAGTGTCCCGGACTGTAATCATGTTTTCAGCATGGGACAGTAGATCCGCGGACAGGCAGCGAGCTCCATACATAACTATCATGTTAGGAGCCCGGCTCCCTGCACTGTGTTCATTCCGGGAAATGCGGCCGACATGCAGACCATATATCATGGACCGAACACGGTTGTGTGAATTAGTCCTTAATGACATTGGCCGGTTGTTGGGGGTCGTTGTCCTGCTGCAGAATAAATTTGGAGCCAATCAGAAGCCTCCCTGATGGTAACACATGATGGATAATTATCTGCCTGGATTTCTCAGCATTGAGGACACCAATAATCCTGACCATCCACAACTCCCTGTGCTGAAATGCAGTTCCCAAACTTACAGGACCCCCCACCAGGACCCTCCACCATTCTTCATTGCTGCCTGCAGACCCTCATTATTGTGCTGCTCTCCAGGACTCTCCACCATGCTTTACTGCTGCCTGCAGACGCTCATAATTGTAATACTCTCCTAGACCCTCCACCATGCATCACTGCTGCCTGCAGACCCTCATTATTGTACCGCTCTCCAGGACCCTTCAGCATCTTCACTGCTGCCTGCAGACCCTCATTATTGTACCACTTTCTAGGACCCTCCACCATGCTTACCTGCTGCCTGCAGACCCTCAAAATTGTACCACTTTCTAGGACCCTCCACCATGCTTCACTGCTGCCTGCAGACCCTCATTATTGTACCACTTTCTAGGACCCTCCACCATGCTTCACTGCTGCCTGCAGACCCTCATTATTGTCCCATTCTCCAGGACCCTCCACCATCTTCCCTGCTGCCTACAGACCCTTATTATTGTCCCGCTTTCCAGAACCCTCCGCCATGCTTCACTGCTGCCTGCAGACCCTCATTATTGTACCGCTCTCCAGGACCCTCCACCATGCTTCACTGCTGCTTGCAGACCCTCACTATTGTACTACTCTAAATAACTTTCCACCATACTTCACTGCTGCCTGCAGACCCTCATTATTGTACCGCTCTTCAGGACCCTCCACCATCTTCACTGCTGTATGCAGACCCTCATTATTGTACCCCTCTCCAGGACCCTTCACCATCTTCACTGCTGCCTGCAGACCCTCATTATTGTACCACTTTCTAGGACCCTTCACCATGCTTCACTGCTGCCTGCAGACCCTCATTATTGTCCCATTCTCCAGGACCTTCCACCATCTTCCCTGCTGCCTGCAGACCCTTATTATTGACCCGCTCTACAGGAGCCTCCACCATCTTCCCTACTGCCAGCAGACCCTCATTATTGTCCCACTTTCCAAGACACTCCACAATGCTTCACTGCTGCCTGCAGACCCTCATTATTGTACCGCTTTTTCCATGACCCTCCACCATGCTTCACTGCTGCCTGCAGACCCTGATTATGGTACTGCTCTCAAGGACTCTCCACCATTCTTCACTGCTGTCTGCAGACCCTCATTATTGTACCTCTCTCCAGGACCCTCCACCATCTTCACTGCTGCCTGCAGACCCTCATTATTGTTCCGCTCTCCAGGACCCTCCACCATGCTTCACTGCTGCCTGCAGACCCTCATTATTGTACCACTTTCTAGGACCCTCCATCATGCTTCACTGCTGCCTGCAAACCTTCATTATTGTCCCATTCTCAAGGACCCTCCACCATCTACCTGCTGCCTGCAGACCCTCATTATTGTCCCGTTATCCAGGAATCTCCACAATCTTCCCTGCTACCTGCAGACCTTTATTATTGTCCCGCTCTCCAGGACCCTCCACCATCTTCACTGCTGCCTGCAGACCCTCATTATTGTACCGCTCTCCAGGACCCTCCAACATACTTCACTGCTGCCTGCAGACCCTCATTATTGTACCACTCTCCAGGACCCTCCACCATGCATCACTGCTGCCTGTAGACCCAGATTATTGTACTGCTCTCCAGGACCCTCCACCATGCTTCACTGCTGCCTGCAGACCTTCATTATTGTACTGCTCTCCAGGAGCCTCCAACATGCTTTACTGCTGCCTGAAGACCCTCATTATTGTAACGGTCTCCAGGACCCTCCAGCATGCATCTCTGCTGTCCATGACTCTCCACCATGCTTCACTGCTGCCTGCAGACATTCATTATTGTACCGCTCTCCAGGACCCTCCACCATGCTTCACTGCTGCCTGTAGACCCTCATTATTGTACCGCTCTCCAGGACCTTCCACCATCTTCACTGCTGCCTGCAAACCTTCATTATTGTCCCGTTCTCCAGGACCCTCCACCATGCTTCCCTGTTGCCTTCAGACCCTCATTATTGTACTGCTCTTTAGGAGCCTTCACCATGCAAATGCTGCCTGCAGACCCTCATTATTGTACCGCCCTCCAGGAACCTCCACCATGCTTCACTGCTGTCTGCATACCCTCATTATTGTACCGCTCTCCAGGACCCTCCACCATGCTTCCCTTTTGCTTTCAGACCCTCATTACTGTACTGCTCTTCAAGAGCCTTCACCATGCAAACTGCTGCCTGCAGACCCTCATTATTGTACCGCCCTCCTGGAAAATCCACCATGCTTCACTGCTGCCTGCAGACCCTCATTATTGTACTGCTCTCCAGGAGTCTCCACCATGCTTCACTGCTGCCTGCAGACCCTCATTATTGTAACGCTCTCCAGGACCCTCCACCATTCCTCACTGCTGCCGCCAGACCCTCATCATTGTACCGCTCTCCAGGACCCTCCACCATGCTTCACTGCTGCCTGCAGACCCTCATTATTGTCCCGTTATCCAGGAATCTCCACAATCTTCCCTGCTACCTGCAGACCTTTATTATTGTCCCGCTCTCCAGGACCCTCCACCATCTTCACTGCTGCCTGCAGACCCTCATTATTGTACCGCTCTCCAGGACCCTCCAACATACTTCACTGCTGCCTGCAGACCCTCATTATTGTACCACTCTCCAGGACCCTCCACCATGCATCACTGCTGCCTGTAGACCCAGATTATTGTACTGCTCTCCAGGACCCTCCACCATGCTTCACTGCTGCCTGCAAACCTTCATTATTGTCCCGTTCTCCAGGACCCTCCACCATCTTCCCTGCTGCCTGCAGACCCTCATTATTGTCCTGTTCTCCAGGACTCTCCACCATCTTCCCTGCTGCCTGCAGACCCTTATTATTGTCCCGCTCTCCAGGACCCTCCACCATCTTCACTGCTGCCTGCAGACCCTCATTATTGTACCGCTCTCCAGGACCCTCCAACATGCTTCACTGCTGCCTGTAGACCCACATTATTGTACCGCTCTCCAGGACCCTCCACCATGCTTCCCTGCTGCCTGCAGACCCTCATTATTGTACCGCTCTCCAGGACCCTCCACCATGCTTCCCTGCTGCCTGCAGACCCTCATTATTGTACCGCTCTCCAGGACCCTCCACCATGTTTCACTGCTGCCTGTAGACCCTGATTATTGTACCGTTCTCCAGGACTCTCCACCATCTTCCCTGCTGCCTGCAGACCCTTATTATTGTCCCGCTCTCCAGGACCCTCCACCATGCTTCACTGCTGCCTGTAGACCCACATTATTGTACCGCTCTCCAGGACCCTCCACCATGCTTCACTGCTGTCTGCATACCCTCATTATTGTACCGCTCTCCAGGACCCTCCACCATGCTTCCCTTTTGCTTTCAGACCCTCATTACTGTACTGCTCTTCAAGAGCCTTCACCATGCAAACTGCTGCCTGCAGACCCTCATTATTGTACCGCCCTCCTGGAAAATCCACCATGCTTCACTGCTGCCTGCAGACCCTCATTATTGTACTGCTCTCCAGGAGTCTCCACCATGCTTCACTGCTGCCTGCAGACCCTCATTATTGTAACGCTCTCCAGGACCCTCCACCATTCCTCACTGCTGCCGCCAGACCCTCATCATTGTACCGCTCTCCAGGACCCTCCACCATGCTTCACTGCTGCCTGTACACCCTCATTATTGTACCGCTCTCCAGGATCCTCCACCATGCTTCACTGCTGCCTGCAGACCCTCATTATAGTACCGCTCTCCAGGACCCTCCACCATCTTCACTGCTGCCTGCAGACCTTCATTATTGTACCGCTCTCCAGGACCCTCCACCATGCTTAGCTGCTGCCTGCGGACCCTTATTATTGTACCGCTCTCCAGGTCCATCCACCATGCTTAGCTGCTGCCTGCGGACCCTTATTATTGTACCGCTCTCCAGGTCCTTCCACCATTCTTCACTGCTGCCTGCAGACCCTCATCATTGTACCGCTCTCCAGGACCCTCCACCATGCTTAGCTGCTGCCTGTGGACCCTTATTATTGTACCGCTCTCCAGGTCCCTCCACCATTCTTCACTGCTGCCTGCAGACCCTCATCATTGTACCGCTCTCCAGGACCCTCCACCATGCCTCACTACAGCCTGCAGACCCTCATTATTGTACCGCTCTCCAGGACCCTCCACCATGCTTCACTGCTGCCTGCAGTCCCTCATTATTGTACAGCCCTCCAGGTACCTCCACCATGCTTCACTGATGCCTGCAGACCCTCATTATTGTAACGCTCTCCAGGACCCTCCAGCATGCATCACTGCTGCTTGCAGACCCTTATTATTGTACTGCTCTCCATGACTCTCCACCATGCTTCACTGCTGCCTGCAGACCTTCATTAATGTACCGCTCTCCAGGACCCTCCACCATGCTTCACTGCTGCCGGTAGACCCACATTATTGTACTGTTCTCCAGGACCCTCCACCATGCTTCCCTGTTGCCTTAAGACCCTCATTATTGTACTGCTCTTCAGGAGACTTCACCATGCAAACTGCTGCATGCAGACCCTCATTATTGTACCGCCCTCCAGAAACCTCCACCATGCTTCACTGCTGCCTGCAGACCCTCATTATTGTACCGCTCTCCAGGACCCTCCACCATCTTCACTGCTGCCTGCAGACCTTCATTATTGTACCGCTCACCAGGACCCTCCACCATGCTTAGCTGCTGCCAGCAGACCCTCATTATTGTCCCGCTCTCCAAGACCCTCCACCATGCTTCACTGCTGCCTGCAGACCCTCATTGTTGTACCGCTTTCCAAGACCCTCCACCATGCTTCACTGCTGCCTGCAGACCCTCATTATTGTACCGCCCTCTTGGAACTTCCACCATGCTTCACTGCTGTCTGCAAACCCTTATTATTGTACCGCTCTCCAGGACATCCACCATGCTTCCTGTTGCCTTCAGACCTTCATTATTGTACTGCTCTTCAGGAGACTTCACCATGCTCACTACTGCCTGCAAACCCTCATTATTGTACCGCTTTGCAGGATCCTCCACCATGCTTCACTGCTGCCTGCAGACCCTCATTATTGTACCGCTCTCCAGGACCCTCCACCATGCTTAGCTGCTGCCTGCGGACCCTTATTATTGTACCGCTCTCCAGTAACCTCCACCATTCTTCACTGCTGCCTGCAGACCCTCATTATTGTACCGCTCTCCAGGACCCTCCACCATCTTCACTGCTGTCTGCAGACCCTCATTATTGTACCCCTCTCTAGGACCCTTCACCATCTTCACTGCTGCCTGCAGACCCTCATTATTGTACCACTTTCTAGGACCCTCCACCAAGCTTCACTGCTGCCTGCAGACCCTCATTATTGTCCCATTCTCCAGGATCTTCCACCATGCTTCACTGCTGCCTGCAGACCCTCATTTTTGTACCGCTCTCTACGACCCTCCACCATGATTCACTGTTGCCTTCAGACCCTCATTATTGTACTGCTCTATAGGAGCCTTCACCATGCAAACTGCTGCCTGCAGACCCTCATTATTGTACCGCCCTCCAGGAACCTCCACCATGCTTCACTGCTGTCTGCAGACCCTCATTATTGTACCGCTCTACAGGACCCTCCACCATGCTTCCCTGTTGCTTTCAGACCCTCATTACTGTACTGCTCTTCAGGAGCCTTCACCATGTAAACTGCTGCCTTCAGACCCTCATTATTGTACCGCCCTCCAGGAACCTCCAACATGCTTCACTACTACCTGCAGACCCTCATTATTGTACCGCTCTCCAGGATCCTTCACCATGATTCACTGCTGCCTGCAGACCCTCATTATTGTACCGCTCTCCAGGACCCTCCACCATCTTCACTGCTGCCTGCAGACCTTCATTATTGTACCGCTCTCCAGGACCCTCCACCATTCTTCACTGCTGCCTGCAGACCCTCATTATTGTACCACTCTCCAGGACCCTCCACCATGCCTCACTACTGCCTGCAGACCCTCATTATTGCACCGCTCTCCAGGATCCTTCACCATCTTCACAGCTGTCTGCAGACCCTCATTATTGTACTGCTCTCCAGGACCCTCCACCTTCTTCACTCCTGCCTGCAGACCCTCATTATTGTACCGCTTTCCAGGACCCTCCACCATGCTTCACTGCTGCCTGTGGGCCCTCATTATTGTACCGCTCTCCAGGACCCTCCACCATGCTTCACTGCTGCCTGCAGACCCTCATTATTGTACCACTTTCTAGGACCCTCCACCAAGATTCACTGCTGCCTGCGGGCCCTCATTATTGTACCGCTCTCCAGGACCCTCCACCATGCTTCACTGCTGCCTGCAGACCCTCATTATTGTACCGCTCTCCAGGACCCTCCACCATGCTTCACTGCTGCCTGCAGATACTCATTATTGTACTGCTCTCCAGGACCCTCCACCTTCTTCTCTGCTGCCTGCAGACCCTCATTATTGTACCACTCTCCAGGACCCTCAACCATGCTTCACTGCTGCCTGCAGACCCTCATTATTGTACCGCTCTCCAGGACTCTCCACCATGCTTCACTGCTGACTGCAGACTCTTATTATTGTACTGCTCTACAGGACCCTCCACAATGCTCCACTGCTTCCTGCAGACCCTCATTATTGTACTGCCCTCCAGGAACCTCCACCATGCTTCACTGCTGCCTGCAGAACCTCATTATTGTACCGCTCTCCAGGACCCTCCACCATGCTTCACTGCTGCCTGCAGACCCTTATTATTGTACCGCTCTCCAGGACACTCCACCATGCTTCACTGCTGCCTGCAGACCCTCATTATTGTACTGCTCTCCAGGACTCTCCACCTTCTTCTCTGCTGCTTGCAGACCCTCATTATTGTACCACTCTCCAGGACCCTCAACCATGCTTCACTGCTGCCTGCAGACCCTCATTATTGTACCGCTCTCCAGGACTCTCCACCATGCTTCACTGCTGCCTGCAGACTCTTATTATTGTACTGCTCTCCAGGACCCTCCACAATGCTCCACTGCTTCCTGCAGACCATCATTATTGTACTGCCCTCCAGGAACCTCCACCATGCTTCACTGCTGCCTGCAGACCCTCATTATTGTAACGCTCTCCAGGACCCTCCAGCATGCATCACTGCTGCTTGCAGACCCTTATTATTGTACTGCTCTCCATGACTCTCCACCATGCTTCACTGCTGCCTGCAGACCTTCATTATTGTACCGCTCTCCAGGACCCTCCGCCATGCTTCACTGCTGCCTGTGGACCCCCATTAGTGTACCGCTCTCCAGGACCCTCCACCATTCTTCACTGCTGCCTGCAGACCCTCATTATTGTACCACTGTCCTGGACTCTCCACCATGCCTCACTACTGCCTGCAGACCCTCATTATTGTATCGCTTTCCGGGACTCACCAACATGCTTCACTGCTGGCTGCAGACCCTCATTATTGTACCGCTCTCCAGGATCATCCACCATGCTTCACTGCTACCTGCAGACCCTCATTATTGTACCGCTCTCCAGGACACTCCACCATCTTCACTGCGGCCTGCAGACCCTCATTATTTACCGCTCTCCAGGACCCTCCACCATCTTCACTGCTGCCTGCAGACCCTCATTATTGTCCTGCTCTCCAGCACCCTCCACCATCTTCACTGTTGCCTGCAGACACTCATTATTGTACCGCTCTCCGGGATTCACCAACACGCTTCACTGCTGGCTGCCGACCTTCATTATTGTACAACTTTCTAGGACCCTCCACCACGCTTCACTGCTCCCTGCAGACCCTCATTATTGTCCCATTCTCCAGGACGCTCCACCATCTTCCCTGCTGCCTGCAGACTCTTATTATTGTCCCGCTCTCCAGGACCCTCCACCATGCTTCATTGCTGCCTGCAGACCCTCATTATTGTACCGCTTTCCAGGACCCTCCACCATGCTTCACTGCTGCCTGCAGACCCTCATTATTGTACCGCTCTCCAGGACCCTCCACCATGCTTCACTGCTGCCTGCAGATACTCATTATTGTACTGCTCTCCAGGACCCTCCACCTTCTTCTCTGCTGCCTGCAGACCCTCATTATTGTACCACTCTCCAGGACCCTCAACCATGCTTCACTGCTGCCTGCAGACCCTCATTATTGTACCGCTCTCCAGGACTCTCCACCATGCTTCACTGCTGACTGCAGACTCTTATTATTGTACTGCTCTCCAGGACCCTCCACAATGCTCCACTGCTTCCTGCAGACCCTCATTATTGTACTGCCCTCCAGGAACCTCCACCATGCTTCACTGCTGCCTGCAGAACCTCATTATTGTACCGCTCTCCAGGACCCTCCACCATGCTTCACTGCTGCCTGCAGACCTTCATTATTGTACCGCTCTCCAGGACCCTCCGCCATGCTTCACTGCTGCCTGTGGACCCCCATTAGTGTACCGCTCTCCAGGACCCTCCACCATTCTTCACTGCTGCCTGCAGACCCTCATTATTGTACCACTGTCCTGGACTCTCCACCATGCCTCACTACTGCCTGCAGACCCTCATTATTGTATCGCTTTCCGGGACTCACCAACATGCTTCACTGCTGGCTGCAGACCCTCATTATTGTACCGCTCTCCAGGATCATCCACCATGCTTCACTGCTACCTGCAGACCCTCATTATTGTACCGCTCTCCAGGACACTCCACCATCTTCACTGCGGCCTGCAGACCCTCATTATTTACCGCTCTCCAGGACCCTCCACCATCTTCACTGCTGCCTGCAGACCCTCATTATTGTCCTGCTCTCCAGCACCCTCCACCATCTTCACTGTTGCCTGCAGACACTCATTATTGTACCGCTCTCCGGGATTCACCAACACGCTTCACTGCTGGCTGCCGACCCTCATTATTGTACAACTTTCTAGGACCCTCCACCACGCTTCACTGCTCCCTGCAGACCCTCATTATTGTCCCATTCTCCAGGACGCTCCACCATCTTCCCTGCTGCCTGCAGACTCTTATTATTGTCCCGCTCTCCAGGACCCTCCACCATGCTTCATTGCTGCCTGCAGACCCTCATTATTGTACCGCTTTCCAGGACCCTCCACCATGCTTCACTGCTGCCTGCAGACCCTCATTATTGTACCGCTCTCCAGGACCCTCCACCATGCTTCACTGCTGCCTGCAGATACTCATTATTGTACTGCTCTCCAGGACCCTCCACCTTCTTCTCTGCTGCCTGCAGACCCTCATTATTGTACCACTCTCCAGGACCCTCAACCATGCTTCACTGCTGCCTGCAGACCCTCATTATTGTACCGCTCTCCAGGACTCTCCACCATGCTTCACTGCTGACTGCAGACTCTTATTATTGTACTGCTCTCCAGGACCCTCCACAATGCTCCACTGCTTCCTGCAGACCCTCATTATTGTACTGCCCTCCAGGAACCTCCACCATGCTTCACTGCTGCCTGCAGAACCTCATTATTGTACCGCTCTCCAGGACCCTCCACCATGCTTCACTGCTGCCTGCAGACCCTTATTATTGTACCGCTCTCCAGGACACTCCACCATGCTTCACTGCTGCCTGCAGACCCTCATTATTGTACTGCTCTCCAGGACTCTCCACCTTCTTCTCTGCTGCTTGCAGACCCTCATTATTGTACCACTCTCCAGGACCCTCAACCATGCTTCACTGCTGCCTGCAGACCCTCATTATTGTACCGCTCTCCAGGACTCTCCACCATGCTTCACTGCTGCCTGCAGACTCTTATTATTGTACTGCTCTCCAGGACCCTCCACAATGCTCCACTGCTTCCTGCAGACCATCATTATTGTACTGCCCTCCAGGAACCTCCACCATGCTTCACTGCTGCCTGCAGACCCTCATTATTGTAACGCTCTCCAGGACCCTCCAGCATGCATCACTGCTGCTTGCAGACCCTTATTATTGTACTGCTCTCCATGACTCTCCACCATGCTTCACTGCTGCCTGCAGACCTTCATTATTGTACCGCTCTCCAGGACCCTCCGCCATGCTTCACTGCTGCCTGTGGACCCCCATTAGTGTACCGCTCTCCAGGACCCTCCACCATTCTTCACTGCTGCCTGCAGACCCTCATTATTGTACCACTGTCCTGGACTCTCCACCATGCCTCACTACTGCCTGCAGACCCTCATTATTGTATCGCTTTCCGGGACTCACCAACATGCTTCACTGCTGGCTGCAGACCCTCATTATTGTACCGCTCTCCAGGATCATCCACCATGCTTCAATTCTGCCTGCAAACGCTCATTCCTGTACTGCTCTCAATGACTCTCCACCATGCTTCACTGCTGCCTGCAGACCCTCATTATTGTACCGCTCTCAAGGACCCTCCACCATTCTTCACTGTTGCCTGCAGACCCTCATTATTGTACCGCTCTCCAGGACCCTCCAGCATGCTATACTGTTGCCTGCAGACCCTCATTATTGTACCGCGTTTCAGGACCCTCCACCATCTTCACAGCTGCCTGCAGACACTAATTACTGCACCGCTCTCCAGGACCCTCCACCCTGCTTCAATACTGCCTGCGGGCCCTCATTATTGTACCGCTCTCCAGGACCCTCCATTATGCTTCACTGCTGCCTGCAGACCCTCATTATTGTACCGCTCTCCAGGACCCTCCACCATGCTTCAGTGCTGCCTGCAGACCCTCATTATTGTAACGCTCTCCAGGACCCTCCAGCATGCATCACTGCTGCTTGCAGACCCTTATTATTGTACTGCTCTCCATGACTCTCCACCATGCTTCACTGCTGCCTTCAGACCTTCATTATTGTACCGCTCTCCAGGACCCTCCGCCATGCTTCACTGCTGCCTGTGGACCCTCATTAGTGTACCGCTCTCCAGGACCCTCCACCATTCTTCACTGCTGCCTGCAGACCCTCATTATTGTACCGCTCTCCAGGACTCTCCACCATGCCTCACTACTGCCTGCAGACCCTCATTATTGTACCGCTTTCCGGGACTCACCAACATGCTTCACTGCTGGCTGCAGACCCTCATTATTGTACCGCTCTCCAGGATCATCCACCATGCTCCAATTCTGCCTGCAGATGCTCATTCCTGTACTGCTCTCCATGACTCTCCACCATGCTTCACTGCTGCCTGCAGACCCTCATTATTGTACCGCTCTCCAGTACTCTCCACTATGCCTCACTACTGCCTGCAGACCCTCATTATTGTACCGCTCTCCAGGACACTCCACCATCTTTCACTGCTGCCTGCAGACCCTCATTATTGTACCGCTCTCCAGGACCCTCCACCATGCTTCACTACTGCCTGCAGACCCTCATTATTGTACCGCTCTCCAGGACCGTACACCATCTTCACAGCTGCCTGCAGACCCTCATTATTGTACCACTCTCCAGGAGCCTCCACCATGCTTCACTGCTGCCTGCAGACCCTCATTATTGTACCGCTCTCCAGGATCATTCACCATGCTTCACTTCTGCCTGCAGACCCTCATTATTGTACCGCTCTCCAGGAATCTCCACCATGCCTCACTACTGCCTGTAGACCCTCATTATTGTACCGCTCTCTGGGACTCACCAACACGCTTCACTGCTGGCTGCAGATCCTCATTATTGTACCGCTCTCCAGGACCCTCCACCATGCTTCACTGCTGCCTGCAGACCCTAATTATTGTACTGCTCTCCAGGAGCCTCCACCATACTTCAATGCTGCCTGCAGACCCTCATTATTGTAACCCTCTTCAGAACCCTCCATCATTCTTTATTGCTGCCCCAGACCCTCATCAATGTACCGCTCTCCAGGACCCTCCACCCTGCTTCAATGCTGCCTGCAGACCCTCATTATTGTACCACTTTCTAGGACCCTCCACCAAGATTCACTGCTGCCTGCGGGCCCTCATTATTGTACCGCTCTCCAGGACCCTCCACCATGCTTCACTGCTGCCGGCAGACACTCATTATTGTACTGCTCTCCAGGACCCTCCACCTTCTTCTCTGCTGCCTGCAGACCCTCATTATTGTACCACTCTCCAGGACCCTCAACCATGCTTCACTGCTGCCTGCAGACCCTCATTATTGTACCGCTCTCCAGGACACTCCACCATGCTTCACTGCTGACTGCAGACTCTTATTATTGTACTGCTCTCCAGGACCCTCCACAATGCTCCACTGCTTCCTGCAGACCCTCATTATTGTACTGCCCTCCAGGAACCTCCACCATTCTTCACTGCTGCCGGCAGAACCTCATTATTGTACCGCTCTCCAGGACCCTCCACCATGCTTCACTGCTGCCTGCAGACCCTTATTATTGTACCGCTCTCCAGGACCCTCCACCATGCTTCACTGCTGCCTGCAGACCCTCATTATTGTACTGCTCTCCAGGACTCTCCACCTTCTTCTCTGCTGCTTGCAGACCCTCATTATTGTACCACTCTCCAGGACCCTCAACCATGCTTCACTGCTGCCTGCAGACCCTCATTATTGTACCACTCTCCAGGACTCTCCACCATGCTTCACTGCTGCCTGCAGACTCTTATTATTGTACTGCTCTCCAGGACCCTCCACAATGCTCCACTGCTTCCTGCAGACCATCATTATTGTACTGCCCTCCAGGAACCTCCACCATGCTTCACTGCTGCCTGCAGACCCTCATTATTGTAACGCTCTCCAGGACCCTCCAGCATGCATCACTGCTGCTTGCAGACCCTTATTATTGTACTGCTCTCCATGACTCTCCACCATGCTTCACTGCTGCCTGCAGACCTTCATTATTGTACCGCTCTCCAGGACCCTCCGCCATGCTTCACTGCTGCCTGTGGACCCTCATTAGTGTACCGCTCTCCAGGACCCTCCACCATTCTTCACTGCTGCCTGCAGACCCTCATTATTGTACCACTGTCCTGGACTCTCCACCATGCCTCACTACTGCCTGCAGACCCTCATTATTGTATCGCTTTCCGGGACTCACCAACATGCTTCACTGCTGGCTGCAGACCCTCATTATTGTACCGCTCTCCAGGATCATCCACCATGCTTCAATTCTGCCTGCAAACGCTCATTCCTGTACTGCTCTCCATGACTCTCCACCATGCTTCACTGCTGCCTGCAGACCCTCATTATTGTACCGCTCTCAAGGACCCTCCACCATTCTTCACTGTTGCCTGCAGACCCTCATTATTGTACCGCTCTCCAGGACCCTCCAGCATACTATACTGTTGCCTGCAGACCCTCATTATTGTACCGCGTTTCAGGACCCTCCACCATCTTCACAGCTGCCTGCAGACACTAATTATTGCACCGCTCTCCAGGACCCTCCACCCTGCTTCAATACTTCAATACTGCCTGCATTATTGTACCACTTTCTAGGACCCTCCACCATGCTTCACTACTGCCTGCGGGCCCTCATTATTGTACCGCTCTCCAGGACCCTCCATCATGCTTCACTGCTGCCTGCAGACCCTCATTATTGTACCGCTCTCCAGGACTCTCCACCATGCCTCACTACTGCCTGCAGACCCTCATTATTGTACCGCTTTCCGGGACTCACCAACATGCTTCACTGCTGGCTGCAGACCCTCATTATTGTACCGCTCTCCAGGATCATCCACCATGCTCCAATTCTGTCTGCAGATGCTCATTCCTGTACTGCTCTCCATGACTCTCCACCATTCTTCACTGCTGCCTGCAGACCCTCATTATTGTACCGCTCTCCAGGACCCTCCACCATGCTTCACTACTGCCTGCAGACCCTCATTATTGTACCGCTCTCCAGGACCGTACACCATCTTCACAGCTGCCTGCAGACCCTCATTATTGTACCACTCTCCAGGAGCCTCCACCATGCTTCACTGCTGCCTGCAGACCCTCATTATTGTACCGCTCTCCAAGATCATTCACCATGCTTCACTTCTGCCTGCAGACCCTCATTATTGTACCGCTCTCCAGGACTCTCCACCATGCCTCACTACTGCCTGTAGACCCTCATTATTGTACCGCTCTCTGGGACTCACCAACACGCTTCACTGCTGGCTGCAGATCCTCATTATTGTACCGCTCTCCAGGACCCTCCACCATGCTTCACTGCTGCCTGCAGACCCTAATTATTGTACTGCTCTCCAGGATCATCCACCATGCTTCACTTCTGCCTGCAGATGCTCATTATTGTACTGCTCTCCATGACTCTCCACCATGCTTCACTGCTGCCTGCAGACCTTCATTATTGTACCGCTCTCCAGGACCCTCCACCATGCTTCACTGCTGCCTGCAGACCCTCATTATTGTACCACACTCCAGGACCCTCCACCATCTTCACTGCTGCCTGCAGACCCTCATTATTGTACCACTCTCCAGGAGCCTCCACCATGCTTCACTGCTACCTGCAGACCCTCATTATTGTACCGCTCTCCAGGACCCTCCACCATGATTCACTGCTGCCTGCAGACACTCATTATTGTACCGCACTTGCAGGACCCTCCACCATCTTCACCGCTGCCGGCAGACCCTCATTATTGTACCGCTCTCCATGACCCTCCACCATGCTTCACTGCTGCCTGCAGACCCTCATTATTGTACCGCTCTCCAGGACTCTCCACCATGCTACACTGCTGCCTGCAGACACATTTATTATTGTACTGCTCTCCAGGACACTCCACCATGCCTCACTACTGCCTGCAGACCCTCATTATTGTACCGCTCTCCGGGACTCACCAGCACGCTTCACTGCTGGCTGCAGACCCTCATTATTGTACCGCTCTCCAGGACCATACACCATGCTTCACTGCTACCTGCAGACCCTCATTATTGTACCGCTCTCCAGGACACTCCACCATCTTCACTGCGGCCTGCAGACCCTCATTATTTACCGCTCTCCAGGACCCTCCACCATCTTCACTGCTGCCTGCAGACCCTCATTATTGTCCTGCTCTCCAGCACCCTCCACCATCTTCACTGTTGCCTGCAGACACTCATTATTGTACCGCTCTCCGGGATTCACCAACACGCTTCACTGCTGGCTGCCGACCCTCATTATTGTACAACTTTCTAGGACCCTCCACCACGCTTCACTGCTCCCTGCAGACCCTCATTATTGTCCCATTCTCCAGGACGCTCCACCATCTTCCCTGCTGCCTGCAGACTCTTATTATTGTCCCGCTCTCCAGGACCCTCCACCATGCTTCATTGCTGCCTGCAGACCCTCATTATTGTACCGCTTTCCAGGACCCTCCACCATGCTTCACTGCTGCCTGCAGACCCTCATTATTGTACCGCTCTCCAGGACCCTCCACCATGCTTCACTTCTGCCTGTAGACCCTCATTATTGTACCGCTCTCCAGGACCCTCCACCATGATTCACTGCTGCCGGCAGACCCTCATTATTGTACCGCTCTCCAGGACCCTCCACCATGCTTCACTGCTGCCTGCAGACCCTCATTATTGTACCGCTCTCCAGGACCCTCCACCATGCTTCACTGCTGCCTGCGGGCCCTCATTATTGTACCGCTCTCCAGAATCCTCCACCATGCTTTACTGCTGCGAGCAGATACTCATTATTGTACCGCTCTCCAGGCCCCTTCAACATTCATCACTGCTGTCTGCAGACCCTCATCATTGTACCGCTCTCCAGGACCCTCCACCATGCTTCACTGCTGCCTGCAGACCCTCATTATTGTACCGCACTCCAGGACTCTCCACCATGCTACACTGCTGCCTGCAGACACATTTATTATTGTACTGCTCTCCAGGACACTCCACCATGCTCCACTGCGGCCTGCAGACCCTCATTATTGTACCGCTCTCCGGGACTCACCAACACGCTTCACAGCTGCCTGCAGACCCTCATTATTGTACCGCTCTCCGGGACTCACCAACACGCTTCACAGCTGCCTGCAGACCCTCATTATTGTACCGCTCTCCAGGACACTCCACCATGCTCCACTGCTGCCTGCAGACCCTCATTATTGTACCGCTCCCCGGGACTCACCAACACGCTTCACTGCTGCCTGCAGACCCTCATTATTGTGCCGCCGTCCAGGAACCTCCACCATGCTTCACTGCTGCCTGAGTACCCTGATTATTGTTACGCTCTCCAGGACCCTCCACTATTCTTCACTGCTGCCGCCAGACCCTTATCTTTGTATCGCTCTCCAGGGCCCTCCACCATGCCTCACTACTGCCTGTAGACCCTCATTATTGTACCGCTCTCCAGGACCCTCCACCATCTTCACTGCTGCCTGCAGACCCTCATTATTATACCGCTCTCCAGGACCCTCCACCATGCTTCACTACTGCCTGTAGACCCTCATTATTGTACCGCTCTCCAGGACCCTCCACCATGCTTCACTGCTGCCTGCAGACCCTCATTACTGTACCGCTCTCCAGGACCCTCCACCATGCTTCACTGCTGCCTGCAGACCCTCATTATTGTACCGCTCTCCATGACTCTTCACCTTACTCCACACAACACCTCGCTCCATCACCCAACTCCACACAACACCTCTCTCCATCACCCAACTCCACACTACACATCGCTCCATCACCCAACTCCACTCTACACCTCGATCCATTATCATTCTCCGCACTACAGCTCGCTCCATCACTTAACTCCACACTACACCTCTCTCCAACACCCAACTCTACACTACACCTCGCCCCATCACCCAACTCCACACTACACCTCACTCCATCACCCAACTTCACACTACACCTCGCTCCATCACCTAACTCCACAGTACACTTTACTCCATCACCCAAGTACACACTACACCTTGCTCCATCACCCAACTCCACACAATACCTAGCTCCATCACCCAACTCCACACTACACCTCGTTCTACCACCCACCTCCACACTACACCTCGCTCCATTACCCAACTCAAACACTACACCTCGATCCATTATCCATCTGAACACTAAAGTGAACCTAATTTTCTATTGATTTTGGTTGCCTGGTTTACTTAGTAGCTATGGGGGCAATAACTCATAGGGCGATTTAGGACTGAATAGCATTTTGTATTTACTTGGGTTATCTTTGTCTAATATTAAAAGTAGTTTGATGATCTGAAACAGTGTGACAAATATGTGAAAAAGAAGAAATTACTTTTTCACAGCACTGTATATATATATAGTACTGTGAAAACATTTTAGGCAGTTGTGGAAAAGTGCTGCAAAGTAAGAATGCTTTCAAAAATACAAGTGTTAATAGTTGAGGACTGTAGACACAATGGTCGGCCAAGGAAACAGTGCAGCAAATCAAAGACATCATGCTTACTACCCATCGAAATCAGAAGATGTCCAGTAGTGAACCATGGTGGAGGGTCCTGGAGAGCGGAACAATAATCAGGGTCTGCAGGCAGCAGTGAAAATGGGGGAGGATCCTGGAGAGCGGTACAATAATGAGGGTCTGCAGGCAGCAGTGAAGATGGTGGAGGGTCCTGGAGAGCGGTACAATAATGAGGGTCTGCAGGCAGCAGTGAAGATAGTGGAGGGTCCTGGATAGCGGTATAATAATGAGGGTCTGCAGGCAGCAGTGAAGCATGGTGGAGGGTCCAGGATAGCAGTATAATAATGAGGGTCTGCAGGCAGCAGTGATGCATGGTGGAGGCTCCTAGAGAACATTACAATAATGAGGGTCTGAAGCATGGTGGAGGGTGGAGCGAGGTTTTGTGTGGAGTTGGGTGATGGGGCGAGGTGTAGTCTGAAATTGGATGATGGAGCAAGGTGTAGTATGGAGTTGGGTGATGGAGCGAGGTGTAATGTGGAGTTGGGTGATGGAGCAAGGTGTTGTATGGAGTTAGGTGATGGAGCGAGGTGTAGTGTGGAGTTTGGTGATGGAGTGAGGTGTAGTGTGGAGTTGGGTGATGGAGCAAGGTGTAGTGTGTAGTTGGGTGATGGAATGAGGTATAGTGTGGAGCTAGGTGATGAAGCGAGGTGTAGGGTGGAGTTGGGTGATGGAGTGTGGTGTAGGGTGGAGTTGGGTGATGGAGTGAGGTGTAGTGTGGAGTTGGGTGATGGAGAGAGGTGTAGTGTGGAGTTGGGTGATGGAGCGATTTGTAGGGTGGAGTTGGGTGATGGAGCAAGGTGTAGTGTGGAGTTGGGTGATGGAGAGAGGTGTAGAGTGGAGTTAGGTGATGGAGCGAGTTGTAGGGTGGAGTTGGGTGATGGAGCGAGGTGTAGTGTGGAGTTGGGTGATGGAGCGAGGTGTAATGTGGAGTTTTGTGATGGAGCCAGGTATAGTGTGGAGCTAGGTGATGGAGCAAGTTGTAGTGTGGAGTTGGGTGATGGAGCGAGGTTTATTGTGGAGTTGGGTGATGGAGAGAGGTGTACTGTGGAGTTGGGTGATGGAGCAAGGTGTAGTGTGGAGTTGGGTGATGGAGCGAGGTATAGTGTGGAGTTGGGTGATGGTGCGAGGTGTAGTGTGGAGATGAGTGATGGAGCGAGGTATAGTGTGTAGCTAAATGATGTAAGCAACGTGTAGTGTAGAGTTGGGTAATGGAGCGAGGTGTAGTGTGGAGTTGGGTGATGGAGTGAGATGTATGGTGGAGTTGGGTGATGGAGTGAGGTGTAGGGTGGAGTTGGGTGATGGAGTGAGGTGTAGGGTGGAGTTGGGTGATGGTGCGAGGTGTAGGGTGGAGTTGGGTGATGGAGTGAGGTGTAGTGTGGAGTTGGGTGATGGAGCGAGGTGTAGTGTGGAGTTCGGTGATGGAGTGAGATGTATGGTGGAGTTGGGTGATGGAGTGAGGTGTAGGGTGGAGTTGGGTGATGGAGTGAGGTGTAGGGTGGAGTTGGGTGATGGTGCGAGGTGTAGGGTGGAGTTGGGTGATGGAGTGAGGTGTATTGTGAAGTTGGGTGATGGAGCGAGGTGTAGTGTGGAGTTGGGTGATGGAGTGAGATGTATGGTGGAGTTGGGTGATGGAGTGAGGTGTAGGGTGGAGTTGGGTGATGGAGTGAGGTGTAGGGTGGAGTTGGGTGATGGTGCGAGGTGTAGGGTGGAGTTGGGTGATGGAGTGAGGTGTAGTGTGGAGTTGGGTGATGGAGCGAGGTGTAGTGTGGAGTTGGGTGATGGAGTGAGATGTATGGTGGAGTTGGGTGATGGAGTGAGGTGTAGGGTGGAGTTGGGTGATGGAGTGAGGTGTAGGGTGGAGTTGGGTGATGGTGCGAGGTGTAGGGTGGAGTTGGGTGATGGAGTGAGGTGTATTGTGGAGTTGGGTGATGGAGTGAGGTGTAGGGTGGAATTGGGTGATGGAGTGAGGTGTATTGTGGAGTTGGGTGATGGAGTGAGGTGTAGTGTGGAGTTGGGTGATGGAGTGAGGTGTAGGGTGGAGTTGGGTGATGGAGTGAGGTGTAGTGTGGAGTTGGGTGATGGAGTGAGTTGTAGGGTGAAGTTGAGTGATGGATTAAGTTGTAGGGTGGTGTTGGGTGATGGAGTGAGTTGTAGGGTGGAGTTGGGTAATGGAGTGAGTTGTAGGGTGGAGTTAGGTGATGGAGTAAGGTGTAGTGTGGAGTTGGGTGATGGAGCGAGGTGTAGTGTGGAGTTCGGTGATGGAGTGAGATGTATGGTGGAGTTGGGTAATGGAGTGAGGTGTAGGGTGGAGTTGGGTGATGGAGTGAGGTGTAGGGTGGAGTTGGGTGATGGTGCGAGGTGTAGGGTGGAGTTGGGTGATGGAGTGAGGTGTAGTGTGGAGTTGGGTGATGGAGTGAGTTGTAGGGTGGAGTTGAGTGATGGATTAAGTTGTAGGGTGGTGTTGGGTGATGGAGTGAGTTGTAGGGTGGAGTTGGGTAATGGAGTGAGTTGTAGGGTGGAGTTGGGTGATGGAGTAAGGTGTAGTGTGGAGTTGGGTGATGGAGTGAGGTGTAGGGTGGAGTTGGGTGATGGAGTGAGGTGTAGTGTGGAGTTGGGTGATGGAGTGAGGTGTAGTGTGGAGTTGGGTGATGGAGCGAGGTGTAGGGTGGAGTTGGGTGATGGAGCGAGGTGTAGGGTGGAGTTGAGTGATGGACATTGAGGGGGATTACTGAGAAGTAGGACCCTCATCCCGCAGGTTTGATGATAGTGGAATGGGAGGGGGGTGATGAGGTCCTAATTATCGGCAGCCGGGGGGGCGTTATCTGCGGAGCAGGAGGAGGCGGATGATGATTTATTCTAGATGGTAATTACTCTCCGTCCGTCAGTTTTCTGGGATGGCGGCGCTGTCAGTATCTGCACGCTGGGCGCTTAATCACCGACGAGTGCGCCCGGCTCCCCCCGGTAGATAAAGGCCGTGCTGGGCATTGCATTCAGACGGGTGACTGTAGTGACGGTTGCTGCAGCCGGTGATTCATTTCCCTTTCATGTTTGGGGAGTGCTAATAGGATGATAAATATCCCTTTTATTTCAGGCACAATGCGCCCCCCGCCCCCCCCCCCCCTCCCCCAAGGCCCCCCGGCCCCCTGGCCTTGTAAAATCCAGTTTAACCCTCCCTGTGCCAGACACACAGAACACATAATCCGGCTGCAGAGTTGATGGAGGACCAAGGCTTGAACTGATCTATTATAACAAGTAATACCACAGGTCCCACATCCAGCAGGACAGTCCCTGATTCCAGGCGAGGTCCTGCTGTCCAGAGAGGCTGGTCACGTGTCACGTGTCACATGTATCGGTGTCCTCAGGATGAACACGATAGTGGAGCGGTTGTTGCGGGCAGTGACGTCATCACGTACTCCTGTGCGGAGCCACACACAGCACAACAGGGCAAGACAAGTCTTTATTTTAATATTTTTAAGAGGCATTATGGGGGCATTATACTGTGTGGGGCAACTATGAGAGCATTATATTATGAGGAGGCACATTGGGGGCATTATACTGTGTGTAGGAGACACTATAGGGGCATTATACTGTGTGGAAGGGCATTATGGGGGCATTATACTGCGTGGAAGGGCATTATGGGGGCATTATACTGCGTGGAAGGGCATTATGGGGGCATTATACTGCATGGAAGGGCATTATGGGGGCATTATACTGTGTGTGGGGCCCTATGGGGGCATTCTACTGAGTGGGGAGGTACTAAGGGGGCATTATACTGTGTGTTGGGGCACTATGGGGGCATTATACTGCGTGTTGGGGCTCTATGGGGGCATTATACTGTGTGTGGGGCACTATGGGGGCATAATACTATGTGTAGAGCACGATGTGGGCATTATACTGCGTGTAGGGCATGATGGGGGCATTATACTGCATGTAGGGTACTATGGGGGCATTATACTGTGTGTTGGGGCACTATGGGGGCATTATACTGCGTGCAGGGCACAATGGGGGCATTATACTGTGTGTGGGGCACTATGGGGGCATTATACTGCATGTTGGGGTACTATGGGGGCATTATACTGTGTGTTGGGGCACTATGGGGCCATTATTCTGCGTGTAGGGCACAATGGGGGCATTATATTGTGTGTGGGGCACTATTGGGGCATTATACTGTGTGTTGGGGCACTATGGGGGCATTATAATGTGTGTTGAGGCACTATGGGGGCATTATACTGCGTGTAGGGCACAATGGGGGCATTATACTGTGTGTGGGGCACAATTGGGGCATTATACTGTGTGTTGGGGCACTATGGGGGCATTATAATGTGTTGGGGCACTATGGGGGCATTATAATGTGTGTGGGGCACTATGGGGGCATTATAGTGTGTGTAGAGGACACTATGGGGCATTATAATGTGTGGGGGCATTATGAGGGAATTATACTGTGTGTATGTGAGAATACTGTGGGGCAGTATAATGTGTGGGGGCACTATAGGGACATTTAATAGTGTGGGGGCACTACTGGGGCATTATACTGTGTGGGAAGCACTATGAGGGCATTAAACTGTGGGGGGACTAAAGGGGCATCATTACTGTCAGGGGGTACTTAAGTGGTATCATCATTGTGTGCCGCGCAAAGAGGGTACTACGAAAGTGTATGGGACACAAAGAAGGGGACCATAATTGTGTGGGAGCACATAGGGCAGCACTGGGTGTACATGGACAGGGAGTGGGTGGGGTACGAGGCGGGAGTTAATGTGAAAAACGTGAATGAATAAACCCTCATGGCCGCCCAATTTACAGCAGATTGACCTGCAGCACCACGTGGCCATTAACAATCCATTGTAAAACCGCGCCCAACAGTATGTCAGTGCGTTTTTTGTCTGCATCGCGGTTGCGTCAATGCCATCCCAGCGCCTTACTCTAGAGGGCGGTGTTAGGGGAGAGCGTCTTTGGCTGGAGAACTCATTTGGCTCGTGGCAGTTTTAGGGTATGTTCACACGACCTCTTTTCAGACGTAATGGAGGCGTTTTACGCCCCGAATTACGCCTGAAAAGACGGCTTCAATACGTCGGCAAACATCTGCCCTGTGCTTGCAATGGGTCTTACGATGTTCTGTGCAGACGAGCTGTTATTCGCTGTCAAAATACGGCGCGTAAAATGACGGCTCGTCAAAAGAAGTGCAGGACACTTCTTGGGACGTTTTTGGAGCCGTTTTTCATTGACTCCAATGAAGAACAGCTCCAATTACGTCCGTAAAAGACGCCGCGAAAACGTGTGCACTTGTAAAAACGTCTGAAATTCAGATGTTTTTGGCGTTGTCGTGTGAACATACCCTTATATTTAATAGCAGTTTATTGAAGACAAAACAGGAAAGATAAATTCTCATATTAAAATGAAATGAAAGACAAAGACAATGTGCGAGGTGTCACCAAGCGTCTGGGGCGGGGCTTCTAGACCTAAAAATAAACAGGACAGTACCCCCCCCCCCCCCCCCCGCACACTGTCTGTCAGTCTGCAGCCATTTCTGCCTGTCCCTGTAGAATTCCAGCAGAGAATACAGGGGTTCATTTCCTGATAATCACTTCCATTGTCAGTGGAGGGGGCGGAGCTTATCAATCTTGTGTCCTACTGCAGACAGGACAGAGGGGGCAGAGCTAAGCAATCTTGTGTCCTACTGCAGACAGGACAGAGGGGGCGGAGCTTAGCAATCTTGTGTCCTACTGCAGAAAGGGCAGAGGGGGCAGGTTCCTGCTGCAGCCAATGTATGACTGCAGAATATGTCCACCATCAATGTATGACTGCAGAATATGTCCACCATCAATGTATGACCGCAGAATATATCCACCATCAATGTATGACCGCAGAATATGTCCACCATCAATGTATGAGTGCAGAGTATGTCCACCATCAATGTATGACCGCAGAATATGTCCACCATCAATGTATGACCGCAGAATATATCCACCATCAATGTATGACCGCAGAATATGTCCACCATCAATGTATGACCGCAGAATATATCCACCATCAATGTATGACCGCAGAATATGTCCACCATCAATGTATGAGTGCAGAGTATGTCCACCATCAATGTATGACCGCAGAATATGTCCACCATCAATGTATGACCGCAGAATATATCCACCATCAATGTATGACCGCAGAATATGTCCACCATCAATGTATGACCACAGAATATATCCACCATCAATGTATGACCGCAGAATATGTCCACCATCAATGTATGACCGCAGAATATATCCACCATCAATGTATGACCGCAGAATATGTCCACCATCAATGTATGACTGCAGAATATGTCCACCATCAATGTATGACTGCAGAATATGTCCACCATCAATGTATGACCGCAGAATATGTCCACCATCAATGTATGAGTGCAGAGTATGTCCACCATCAATGTATGACCGCAGAATATATCCACCATCAATGTATGACCGCAGAATATGTCCACCATCAATGTATGACCGCAGAATATGTCCACCATCAATGTATGACCGCAGAATATATCCACCATCAATGTATGACCGCAGAATATGTCCACCATCAATGTATGACCGCAGAATATATCCACCATCAATGTATGACCGCAGAATATGTCCACCATCAATGTATGACCGCAGAATATGTCCACCATCAATGTATGACCGCAGAATATGTCCACCATCAATGTATGAGTGCAGAATATGTCCACCATCAATGTATGACCGCAGAATATATCCACCATCAATGTATGACCGCAGAATATGTCCACCATCAATGTATGACCACAGAATATATCCACCATCAATGTATGACCGCAGAATATGTCCACCATCAATGTATGACCGCAGAATATATCCACCATCAATGTATGACCGCAGAATATGTCCACCATCAATGTATGACTGCAGAATATGTCCACCATCAATGTATGACCGCAGAATATGTCCACCATCAATGTGTGACCGCAGAATATGTCCACCATCAATGTATGACCGCAGAATATGTCCACCATCAATGTATGACCGCAGAATATGTCCACCATCAATGTGTGACTGCAGAATATATCCACCATCAATGTATGACCGCAGAATATATCCACCATCAATGTATGACTGCAGAATATGTCCACCATCAATGTATGACCGCAGAATATGTCCACCATCAATGTATGACCGCAGAATATATCCACCATCAATGTATGACCGCAGAATAGGTCCACCATCAATGTATGACCGCAGAATATGTCCACCATCAATGTATGACCGCAGAATATATCCACCATCAATGTATGACCGCAGAATATGTCCACCATCAATGTATGAGTGCAGAATATGTCCACCATCAATGTATGACCGCAGAATATGTCCACCATCAATGTATGAGTGCAGAATATGTCCACCATCAATGTATGAGTGCAGAATATGTCCACCATCAATGTATGACCGCAGAATATGTCCACCATCAATGTATGACCGCAGAATATGTCCACCATCAATGTATGACCGCAGAATATGTCCACCATCAATGTATGAGTGCAGAATATGTCCACCATCAATGTATGACCGCAGAATATGTCCACCATCAATGTATGACCGCAGAATATGTCCACCATCAATGTATGAGTGCAGAATATGTCCACCATCAATGTATGACCGCAGAATATGTCCACCATCAATGTATGACCGCAGAATATGTCCACCATCAATGTATGACCGCAGAATATGTCCACCATCAATGTATGACCGCAGAATATATCCACCATCAATGTATGACCGCAGAATATGTCCACCATCAATGTATGACCGCAGAATATGTCCACCATCAATGTATGACCGCAGAATATGTCCACCATCAATGTATGAGTGCAGAATATGTCCACCATCAATGTATGACCGCAGAATATGTCCACCATCAATGTATGACCGCAGAATATGTCCACCATCAATGTATGACCGCAGAATATGTCCACCATCAATGTATGACCGCAGAATATATCCACCATCAATGTATGACCGCAGAATATATCCACCATCAATGTATGACCGCAGAATATGTCCACCATCAATGTATGAGTGCAGAATATGTCCACCATCAATGTATGACCGCAGAATATGTCCACCATCAATGTATGAGTGCAGAATATGTCCACCATCAATGTATGACCGCAGAATATATCCACCATCAATGTATGACCGCAGAATATGTCCACCATCAATGTATGACCGCAGAATATATCCACCATCAATGTATGACCGCAGAATATGTCCACCATCAATGTATGACCGCAGAATATATCCACCATCAACGTATGACTGCAGAATATGTCCACCATCAATGTATGACCGCAGAATATGTCCACCATCAATGTATGACCGCAGAATATGTCCACCATCAATGTATGACCGCAGAATATATCCACCATCAATGTATGACCGCAGAATATATCCACCATCAATGTATGACCGCAGAATATGTCCACCATCAATGTATGACTACAGAATATGTCCACCATCAATGTATGACCGCAGAATGTTTCCACCATCAATGTATGACCACAGAATATGTCCACCATCAATGTATGACCGCAGAATATGCAGATTTTACCGAACGGATATGCATTGATTTAGAGGAAAGAGGCCAAAACTGTTTTGTTTTTTTTTTGTTTTTTTTGTTCCATGTGTAGCTGAGCCTTTTAGTAATAATGAAAATCGACTCGACAGTCCGGGTGACGTTCAGCTCACAGAAAAACAAATACCAGTGGAACATCGGCCCCATTACAGGTAAGAGAAAATGGATGTGGGACTGAATGCGGCACTCCACCCGCTTCTTGTGTCTGGACTACGCCGGAATGATGACTTTGTGCCGCTTCTTGTGTCTGGACCATGCCAGAATTACGACTTTGTGTCGCCTCTTATGTCTGGAACACGCCGGAGTGACGACTTTGTGGCGCTTCTTGTGTCTAGAACACGCCTGAATGACAACTTTGTGCCGCTTCCTGTGTCTAGACCACGCCGGAATGACGACTCTGTGCCGCTTCTTATGTCTGGAACACGCCGTAATGACGACTTTGTGCCGCTTCCTGTGTCTGGACCACGCCGGAATGACGACTTTGTGCCGCTTCTTGTGTCTGGACCCCGCCGGAATGACGACTTTGTGCCGCTTCTTGTGTCTGGACAACGCCGGAATCACAACTTTTTGCCAGTTCTTGTGTCTGGACCACGCCGGAATTACGACTTTGTGCCAGTTCTTGTGTCTGGACCATGCCGGAAAAACGACTTGTTCCGCTTCTTGTTTCTGGACCATGCAGGAATGACGACTTTGTGCTGCTTCTTGTGTCTGGACCAAGCCGGAATGATGAATTTCTGCCACTTCTTGTGTCTGTACCACGCCGGAATGACGATTTTGTGCCGCTTCTTGTGTCTGGACCACGCCGGTATGACGACATTGTGCCTCTTCTTCTGTCTGGACCACACGGGAATGACGACTTTGTGCCATGTCTTGTGTCTGGACCACTCCGGAATGTTGACTTTGTGCCGCTTCTTGTGTCTGGACCATGCCGGAATGATGACTTTGAGCCGCTTCTTCTGTCTGGACCATGCCGGAATGATGACTTTGTGCCGTTTCTTGTGTCTGGACCACGCCGAAATGACGACTTTGTACCTATACTTGTGTCTGGACCATGCCGGAATGACGACTTTGTGCCGCTTCTTTTCTCTGGACCATGCCGGAATGACGACTTTGTGCTGCTTCTTGTGTCTGGACCACGCCGGAATGACGACTTTATGCCACTTCTTGTGTCTGGACCATGCAGGAATGACGACTTTGTGCCGCTTCTTGTGAATGGACCAGGCCGGAATGACGACTTTGTGCCACTTCTTCTGTCTAGACCACGCCGGAATGATGAATTTCTGCCACTTCTTGTGTCTGTACCACGCCGATATGACGACTTTGTGCCACTTCTTGTGTCTGGACCACGCCTGGAATGACAACTTTGTGCCGTTTTTGCGTCTGGACCACTCCAGAATGACGACTTTGTGCCACTTCTTATGTCTGGACCACAACGAAATGACGACTTTGTGCCACTTCTTGTGTCTGGACCACGCCGGAATAACGACTTTGTGCCACTTCTTGTGTCTGGACCAAGCCTGAATGACGACTTTGTGCCGCTTCTTGTGTCTGGACCATGCCTGAATGACGTTTTTGTGCCTCTTCTTGTGTCTGGACCACGCCGGAATGACGTTTTTGTTCCTCTTCTTTTGTCTGGATCACGCCGGAATGAAGAGTTTGTGCCGCTTCTTGTGTCTGGACCACGCTGGAATGATGACTTTGTGCCACTTCTTGTGTCTAGACCATGCCGGAATGATGACTTTGTGCCACTTCTTGTATCTGGACCATGCCGGAATGACGACTTTGTGCTGCTTCTTGTATCTGTTCCTCGCCGGAATGACGACTTTGTGCCGCTTCTTGTGTCTGGACCACGCCGGAATGACGACTTTGTATCGCTTCTTGTGTCTGGACCACTTCGGAATGACGACTTTGTGCCACTTCTAGTGTCCGGACCATGCCAGAATGACGACTTTGTGTCGCTTCTTGTGTCTGGACCACGACGGAATCATGACTTTGTGTCGCTTCTTGTGTCTGGACCATTCTGGAATCACAACATTGTTCCGCTTCTTGTGTCTGGACCATGCCGGAATGACGACTTTGTTCCGCTTCTTGTGTATGGACGACTTTGTGCCTCTTCTTGTGTCTGGACCATGCCGGAATGACGACTTTGTGCTGCTTCTTGTGTTTGGACCACGCCAGAATGACGACTTTGTGCTGCTTCTTGTGTCTGGACCATGCTGGAATGACGACTTTGTGCCACTTCTTGTGTCTGGACCACGCCAGAATGATGACTTTGTGCCGCTTCTTGTGTCTGGACCATGCTGGAATGATGACTTTGTGCCACTTCTTGTGTCTGGACCATGCCGGAATGATGACTTTGTGCCACTTCTTGTGTCTGGGTCACTCCGGAATGACGATTTATTGCCAATTCATGTGTCTGGACCACGCCGGAATGACGACTCTGTGCCGCTTCTTGTGTCTGGACCACGCCGGAATGACGACATTGTGTCACTTCTTGTGTCTGGACCACTCTGGAATTACGACTTTGTGCCGTTTCTTGTGTCTGGACCATGCCGGAATGATCACTTTGTGCTGCTTCTTGTGTTTGGACCACGCCGGAATGACGACTTTTTGCTGCTTCTTGTGTCTGGACCATGCTGGAATGACGACTTTGTGCCACTTCTTGTGTCTGGACCAAGCCTGAATGACGACTTTGTGCTGCTTCTTGTGTCTGGACCATGCTGGAATGACGACTTTGTGCCACTTCTTGTGTCTGGACCACGCCGGAATGACAACTTTGTGCCGCTTCTTGTGTCTGGACCACTCCGGAATGATGACTTTGTGCCACTTCTTGTTTCTGTACCATGCTTCTTCTTGTGTCTGGACCACGCCGGAATGAAGAGTTTGTGCCGCTTCTTGTGTTTGAACCACGCTCCAATGATGACTTTGTGCCACTTCTTGTGTCTGGACCAAGCCGGAATGAAAACTTTGTGCCACTTCTTGTGTCTGGACCACGCCGGAATGATGACTTTGGGCGACTTCTTGTATCTGGACCACTCCAGAATGATGACTTGTGACGCTTCTTGTGTCTGGACCATGCCAGAATGACGACTTTGTGTCGCTTCTTGTGTCTGGACCACGCCGGAATGACGACTTTGTGCCCCTTCTTGTGTTTGGACCAAGCCGGAATGAAAACTTTGTGCCACTTCTTGTGTCTGGACCACGCCGGAATGATGACTTTGTGCCACTTATTGTATCTGGACCATGCCAGAATGATGACTTTGTGCCGCTTCTTGTGTAAGGACCACGCCGGAATGACGACTTTGTGCCACTTCTTGTGTCTGGACCACGCCGGAATGACGACTTTGTGTCGCTTCTTGTGTCTGGACCACGACGGAATGACGACTTTGTGCCGCTTCTTGTGTCTGGACAACACCGGAATCACAGCTTTGTGCCAGTTCTTGTGTCTGGACCACGCCGGAATTACGACTTTGTGCCAGTTCTTGTGTCTGGACCATGCCGGAAAAACGACTTTGTTCCGCTTCTTGTGTCTGGACCATGCAGGAATGACGACTTTGTGCTGCTTCTTGTGTCTGGACCACGCTGGTATGACGACATTGTGCCTCTTCTTGTGTCTGGACCACACCGGAATGACGACTTTGTGCCACTTCTTGTGTCTGGACCACTCCGGAATGTTGACTTTGTGCCGCTTCTTGTGTTTGGACCACGCCGGAATGACGACTTTGTGCCACTTCTTGTGTCTGGACCACGCCAGAATGATGACTTTGTGCCGCTTCTTGTGTCTGGACCATGCTGGAATGACGACTTTGTGCCACTTCTTGTGTCTGGACCACGCCGGAATGACGACTTTGTGCCGCTTCTTGTGTCTGGACCACGCCGGAATGACGACTTTGTGCCACTTCTTATGTCTGGGTCACTCCGGAATGACGATTTATTGCCAATTCATGTGTCTGGACCACGCCGGAATGACGACTTTGTGCCGCTTCTTGTGTCTGGGCCACGCCGGAATGACGACATTGTGTCACTTCTTGTGTCTGGACCACTCTGGAATTACGACTTTGTGCCGCTTCTTGTGTCTGGACCATGCCGGAATGATGAATTTGTGCTGCTTCTTGTGTTTGGACCACGCCGGAATGACAACTTTGTGCTGCTTCTTGTGTCTGGACCAGGCTGGAATGACGACTTTGTGCCACTTCTTGTGTCTGGACCAAGCCTGAATGACGACTTTGTGCTGCTTCTTGTGTCTGGACCATGCTGGAATGACGACTTTGTGCCACTTCTTGTGTCTGGACCACGCCGGAATGACAACATTGTGCCACTTCTTGTGTCTGGACCACGCCGTAATGATGACTTTGTGCCACTTCTTGTTTCTGTACCATGCTTCTTCTTGTGTCTGGACCACGCCGGAATGAAGAGTTTGTGCCGCTTCATGTGTTTCGACCACGCTCCAATGATGACTTTGTGCCACTTCTTGTGTCTGGACCAAGCCGGAATGAAAACTTTGTGCCACTTCTTGTGTCTGGACCACGCCGGAATGATGACATTGGGCCACTTCTTGTATCTGGACCACGCCAGAATGATGACTTGTGCCGCTTCTTGTGTCTGGACCACGCCAGAATGACGACTTTGTGTCGCTTCTTGTGTCTGGACCACGCCGGAATGACGACTTTGTGCCCCTTCTTGTGTTTGGACCAAGCCGGAATGACGACTTTATGCCACTTCTTGTGTCTGGACCATGCCGGAATGATGACTTTGTGCTGCTTTTTGTGTTTGGACCACGCCTGAATGACGACTTTGTGCTGCTTCTTGTATCTGGACCAAGCCTGAATGACGACTTTGTGCTGCTTCTTGTGTCTGGACCATGCTGGAATGACGACTTTGTGCCACTTCTTGTGTCTGGACCACGCCGGAATGACAACTTTGTGCCGCTTCTTGTGTCTGGACCACGCCGGAATGATGACTTTGTGCCACTTCTTATTTCTGTACCATGCTTCTTCTTGTGTCTGGACCACGCCGGAATGAAGAGTTTGTGCCGCTTCTTGTGTTTGGACCACGCTCCAATGATGACTTTGTGCCACTTCTTGTGTCTGGACCAAGCCGGAATGAAAACTTTGTGCAACTTCTTGTGTCTGGACCACGCCGGAATGATGACTTTGGGCCACTTCTTGTATCTGGACCACGCCAGAATGATGACTTGTGCCGCTTCTTGTGTCTGGACCACGCCAGAATGACGACTTTGTGTCGCTTCTTGTGTCTGGACCACGCCGGAATGACGACTTTGTGCCCCTTCTTGTGTTTGGACCAAGCCGGAATGAAAACTTTGTGCCACTTCTTGTGTCTGGACCACGCCGGAATGATGACTTTGTGCCACTTCTTGTATCTGGACCATGCCAGAATGATGACTTTGTGCCGCTTCTTGTGTAAGGACCACGCCGGAATGACGACTTTGTGCCACTTCTTGTGTCTGGACCACGCCGGAATGACGACTTTGTGTCGCTTCTTGTGTCTGGACCACGACGGAATGACGACTTTGTGCCGCTTCTTGTGTCTGGACAACGCCGGAATCACAGCTTTGTGCCAGTTCTTGTGTCTGGACCACGCCGGAATTACGACTTTGTGCCAGTTCTTGTGTCTGGACCATGCCGGAAAAACGACTTTGTTCCGCTTCTTGTGTCTGGACCATGCAGGAATGACGACTTTGTGCTGCTTCTTGTGTCTGGACCAAGCCGGAATGATGAATTTCTGCCACTTCTTGTGTCTGTACCACGCCGGAATAACGATTTTGTGCCGCTTCTTGTGTCTGGACCACGCTGGTATGACGACATTGTGCCTCTTCTTGTGTCTGGACCACACCGGAATGACGACTTTGTGCCACTTCTTGTGTCTGGACCACTCCGGAATGTTGACTTTGTGCCGCTTCTTGTGTTTGGACCACGCCGGAATGACGACTTTGTGCTGCTTCTTGTGTCTGGACCATGCTGGAATGACGACTTTGTGCCACTTCTTGTGTCTGGACCACGCCAGAATGATGACTTTGTGCCGCTTCTTGTGTCTGGACCATGCTGGAATGACGACTTTGTGCCACTTCTTGTGTCTGGACCACGCCGGAATGACGACTTTGTGCCGCTTCTTGTGTCTGGACCACGCCGGAATGACGACTTTGTGCCACTTCTTATGTCTGGGTCACTCCGGAATGACGATTTATTGCCAATTCATGTGTCTGGACCACTCCGGAATGACGACTTTGTGCCGCTTCTTGTGTCTGGGCCACGCCGGAATGACGACATTGTGTCACTTCTTGTGTCTGGACCACTCTGGAATTACGACTTTGTGCCGCTTCTTGTGTCTGGACCATGCCGGAATGATGACTTTGTGCTGCTTCTTGTGTTTGGACCACGCTGGAATGACAACTTTGTGCTGCTTCTTGTGTCTGGACCAGGCTGGAATGACGACTTTGTGCCACTTCTTGTGTCTGGACCAAGCCTGAATGACGACTTTGTGCTGCTTCTTGTGTCTGGACCATGCTGGAATGACGACTTTGTGCCACTTCTTGTGTCTGGACCACGCCGGAATGACAACTTTGTGCCACTTCTTGTGTCTGGACCACGCCGTAATGATGACTTTGTGCCACTTCTTGTTTCTGTACCATGCTTCTTCTTGTGTCTGGACCACGCCGGAATGAAGAGTTTGTGCCGCTTCATATGTTTCGACCACGCTCCAATGATGACTTTGTGCCACTTCTTGTGTCTGGACCAAGCCGGAATGAAAACTTTGTGCCACTTCTTGTGTCTGGACCACGCCGGAATGATGACTTTGGGCCACTTCTTGTATCTGGACCATGCCAGAATGATGACTTGTGCCGCTTCTTGTGTCTGGACCACGCCAGAATGACGACTTTGTGTCGCTTCTTGTGTCTGGACCACGCCGGAATGACGACTTTGTGCCCCTTCTTGTGTTTGGACCAAGCCGGAATGACGACTTTATGCCACTTCTTGTGTCTGGACCACTCTGGAATTACGACTTTGTGCCGCTTCTTGTGTCTGGACCATGCCGGAATGATGACTTTGTGCTGCTTTTTGTGTTTGGACCACGCCTGAATGACGACTTTGTGCTGCTTCTTGTATCTGGACCAAGCCTGAATGACGACTTTGTGCTGCTTCTTGTGTCTGGACCATGCTGGAATGACGACTTTGTGCCACTTCTTGTGTCTGGACCACGCCGGAATGACAACTTTGTGCCGCTTCTTGTGTCTGGACCACGCCGGAATGATGACTTTGTGCCACTTCTTATTTCTGTACCATGCTTCTTCTTGTGTCTGGACCACGCCGGAATGAAGAGTTTGTGCCGCTTCTTGTGTTTGGACCACGCTCCAATGATGACTTTGTGCCACTTCTTGTGTCTGGACCAAGCCGGAATGAAAACTTTGTGCAACTTCTTGCGTCTGGACCACGCCGGAATGATGACTTTGGGCCACTTCTTGTATCTGGACCACGCCAGAATGATGACTTGTGCCGCTTCTTGTGTCTGGACCACGCCAGAATGACGACTTTGTGTCGCTTCTTGTGTCTGGACCACGCCGGAATGACGACTTTGTGCCCCTTCTTGTGTTTGGACCAAGCCGGAATGAAAACTTTGGGCCACTTCTTGTGTCTGGACCACGCTGGAATGATGACTTTGTGCCACTTCTTGTATCTGGACCACGCCAGAATGATGACTTTGTGCCGCTTCTTGTGTCTGGACCACGCCGGAATGACGACTTTGTGTCGCTACTTGTGTCTGGACCACTCCGGAATGACGACTTTATGCCACTTCTTGTGTCTGGGTCACTCCGGAATGACGATTTATTGCCAATTCATGTGTCTGGACCACGCCGGAATGCCAACTTTGTGCCACTTCTTGTGTCTGGACCACGCCGGAATGACGACTTTGTGTTGCTTCTTGTGTCTGGACCACGACGGAATCATGACTTTGTGTCGCTTCTTGTGTCTGGAGCATTCTGGAATCACAACTTTGTTCCGCTTCTTGTGTCTGGACCATGCCGGAATGAAGACTTTGTGCCACTTCTTGTATCTGGACCACGCCGGAATAACGACTTTGTGCCACTTCTTGTGTCTGGACCAAGCCTGAATGACAACTTTGTGCCGCTTCTTGTGTCTGGACCATGCCTGAATGACGTCTTTGTGCCTCTTCTTGTGTCTGGACCACGCCGGAATGACGTTTTTGTTCCTCTTCTTTTGTCTGGACCACGCCGGAATGAAGAGTTTGTGCCGCTTCTTGTGTCTGGACCACGCTGGAATGATGACTTTGTGCCGCTTCTTGTGTCTAGACCATGCCGGAATGATGACTTTGTGCCACTTCTTGTATCTGGACCATGCCGGAATGACGACTTTGTGCTGCTTCTTGTATCTGTTCCTCGCCGGAATGACGACTTTGTGCCGCTTCTTGTGTCTGGACCACGCCGGAATGACGACTTTGTATCGCTTCTTGTGTCTGGACCACTTCGGAATGACGACTTTGTGCCACTTCTAGTGTCCGGACCATGCCAGAATGACGACTTTGTGTCGCTTCTTGTGTCTGGACCACGACGGAATCATGACTTTCTGTCGCTTCTTGTGTCTGGACCATTCTGGAATCACAACATTGTTCCGCTTCTTGTGTCTGGACCATGCCGGAATGACGACTTTGTTCCGCTTCTTGTGTATGGACGACTTTGTGCCGCTTCTTGTGTCTGGACCATGCCGGAATGACGACTTTGTGCTGCTTCTTGTGTTTGGACCACGCCGGAATGACGACTTTGTGCTGCTTCTTGTGTCTGGACCATGCTGGAATGACGACTTTGTGCCACTTCTTGTGTCTGGACCACGCCAGAATGATGACTTTGTGCCACTTCTTGTTTCTGTACCATGCTTCTTCTTGTGTCTGGACCATGCCGGAATGAAGAGTTTGTGCCGCTTCTTGTGTTTGGACCACGCTCCAATGATGACTTTGTGCCACTTCTTGTGTCTGGACCAAGCCGGAATGAAAACTTTGTGCAACTTCTTGTGTTTGGACCACGCCGGAATGATGACTTTGGGCCACTTCTTGTATCTGGACCACGCCAGAATGATGACTTGTGCCGCTTCTTGTGTCTGGACCACGCCAGAATGACGACTTTGTGTCGCTTCTTGTGTCTGGACCACGCCGGAATGACGACTTTGTGCCCCTTCTTGTGTCTGGACCACGCCGGAATGATGACTTTGTGCCACTTATTGTATCTGGACCATGCCAGAATGATGACTTTGTGCCGCTTCTTGTGTAAGGACCACGCCGGAATGACGACTTTGTGCCACTTCTTGTGTCTGGACCACGCCGGAATGACGACTTTGTGTCGCTTCTTGTGTCTGGACCACGACGGAATGACGACTTTGTGCCGCTTCTTGTGTCTGGACAACGCCGGAATCACAGCTTTGTGCCAGTTCTTGTGTCTGGACCACGCCGGAATTACGACTTTGTGCCAGTTCTTGTGTCTGGACCATGCCGGAAAAACGACTTTGTTCCGCTTCTTGTGTCTGGACCATGCAGGAATGACGACTTTGTGCTGCTTCTTGTGTCTGGACCAAGCCGGAATGATGAATTTCTGCCACTTCTTGTGTCTGTACCACGCCGGAATAACGATTTTGTGCCGCTTCTTGTGTCTGGACCACGCTGGTATGACGACATTGTGCCTCTTCTTGTGTCTGGACCACACCGGAATGACGACTTTGTGCCACTTCTTGTGTCTGGACCACTCCGGAATGTTGACTTTGTGCCGCTTCTTGTGTTTGGACCACGCCGGAATGACGACTTTGTGCTGCTTCTTGTGTCTGGACCATGCTGGAATGACGACTTTGTGCCACTTCTTGTGTCTGGACCACGCCAGAATGATGACTTTGTGCCGCTTCTTGTGTCTGGACCATGCTGGAATGACGACTTTGTGCCACTTCTTGTGTCTGGACCACGCCGGAATGACGACTTTGTGCCGCTTCTTGTGTCTGGACCACGCCGGAATGACGACTTTGTGCCACTTCTTATGTCTGGGTCACTCCGGAATGACGATTTATTGCCAATTCATGTGTCTGGACCACGCCGGAATGACGACTTTGTGCCGCTTCTTGTGTCTGGGCCACGCCGGAATGACGACATTGTGTCACTTCTTGTGTCTGGACCACTCTGGAATTACGACTTTGTGCCGCTTCTTGTGTCTGGACCATGCCGGAATGATGACTTTGTGCTGCTTCTTGTGTTTGGACCACGCCGGAATGACAACTTTGTGCTGCTTCTTGTGTCTGGACCAGGCTGGAATGACGACTTTGTGCCACTTCTTGTGTCTGGACCAAGCCTGAATGACGACTTTGTGCTGCTTCTTGTGTCTGGACCATGCTGGAATGACGACTTTGTGCCACTTCTTGTGTCTGGACCACGCCGGAATGACAACTTTGTGCCACTTCTTGTGTCTGGACCACGCCGTAATGATGACTTTGTGCCACTTCTTGTTTCTGTACCATGCTTCTTCTTGTGTCTGGACCACGCCGGAATGAAGAGTTTGTGCCGCTTCATGTGTTTCGACCACGCTCCAATGATGACTTTGTGCCACTTCTTGTGTCTGGACCAAGCCGGAATGAAAACTTTGTGCCACTTCTTGTGTCTGGACCACGCCGGAATGATGACATTGGGCCACTTCTTGTATCTGGACCACGCCAGAATGATGACTTGTGCCGCTTCTTGTGTCTGGACCACGCCAGAATGACGACTTTGTGTCGCTTCTTGTGTCTGGACCACGCCGGAATGACGACTTTGTGCCCCTTCTTGTGTTTGGACCAAGCCGGAATGACGACTTTATGCCACTTCTTGTGTCTGGACCACTCTGGAATTACGACTTTGTGCCGCTTCTTGTGTCTGGACCATGCCGGAATGATGACTTTGTGCTGCTTTTTGTGTTTGGACCACGCCTGAATGACGACTTTGTGCTGCTTCTTGTATCTGGACCAAGCCTGAATGACGACTTTGTGCTGCTTCTTGTGTCTGGACCATGCTGGAATGACGACTTTGTGCCACTTCTTGTGTCTGGACCACGCCGGAATGACAACTTTGTGCCGCTTCTTGTGTCTGGACCACGCCGGAATGATGACTTTGTGCCACTTCTTATTTCTGTACCATGCTTCTTCTTGTGTCTGGACCACGCCGGAATGAAGAGTTTGTGCCGCTTCTTGTGTTTGGACCACGCTCCAATGATGACTTTGTGCCACTTCTTGTGTCTGGACCAAGCCGGAATGAAAACTTTGTGCAACTTCTTGTGTCTGGACCACGCCGGAATGATGACTTTGGGCCACTTCTTGTATCTGGACCACGCCAGAATGATGACTTGTGCCGCTTCTTGTGTCTGGACCACGCCAGAATGACGACTTTGTGTCGCTTCTTGTGTCTGGACCACGCCGGAATGACGACTTTGTGCCCCTTCTTGTGTTTGGACCAAGCCGGAATGAAAACTTTGTGCCACTTCTTGTGTCTGGACCACGCCGGAATGATGACTTTGTGCCACTTCTTGTATCTGGACCATGCCAGAATGATGACTTTGTGCCGCTTCTTGTGTAAGGACCACGCCGGAATGACGACTTTGTGCCACTTCTTGTGTCTGGACCACGCCGGAATGACGACTTTGTGTCGCTTCTTGTGTCTGGACCACGACGGAATGACGACTTTGTGCCGCTTCTTGTGTCTGGACAACGCCGGAATCACAGCTTTGTGCCAGTTCTTGTGTCTGGACCACGCCGGAATTACGACTTTGTGCCAGTTCTTGTGTCTGGACCATGCCGGAAAAACGACTTTGTTCCGCTTCTTGTGTCTGGACCATGCAGGAATGACGACTTTGTGCTGCTTCTTGTGTCTGGACCAAGCCGGAATGATGAATTTCTGCCACTTCTTGTGTCTGTACCACGCCGGAATAACGATTTTGTGCCGCTTCTTGTGTCTGGACCACGCTGGTATGACGACATTGTGCCTCTTCTTGTGTCTGGACCACACCGGAATGACGACTTTGTGCCACTTCTTGTGTCTGGACCACTCCGGAATGTTGACTTTGTGCCGCTTCTTGTGTTTGGACCACGCCGGAATGACGACTTTGTGCTGCTTCTTGTGTCTGGACCATGCTGGAATGACGACTTTGTGCCACTTCTTGTGTCTGGACCACGCCAGAATGATGACTTTGTGCCGCTTCTTGTGTCTGGACCATGCTGGAATGACGACTTTGTGCCACTTCTTGTGTCTGGACCACGCCGGAATGACGACTTTGTGCCGCTTCTTGTGTCTGGACCACGCCGGAATGACGACTTTGTGCCACTTCTTATGTCTGGGTCACTCCGGAATGACGATTTATTGCCAATTCATGTGTCTGGACCACTCCGGAATGACGACTTTGTGCCGCTTCTTGTGTCTGGGCCACGCCGGAATGACGACATTGTGTCACTTCTTGTGTCTGGACCACTCTGGAATTACGACTTTGTGCCGCTTCTTGTGTCTGGACCATGCCGGAATGATGACTTTGTGCTGCTTCTTGTGTTTGGACCACGCTGGAATGACAACTTTGTGCTGCTTCTTGTGTCTGGACCAGGCTGGAATGACGACTTTGTGCCACTTCTTGTGTCTGGACCAAGCCTGAATGACGACTTTGTGCTGCTTCTTGTGTCTGGACCATGCTGGAATGACGACTTTGTGCCACTTCTTGTGTCTGGACCACGCCGGAATGACAACTTTGTGCCACTTCTTGTGTCTGGACCACGCCGTAATGATGACTTTGTGCCACTTCTTGTTTCTGTACCATGCTTCTTCTTGTGTCTGGACCACGCCGGAATGAAGAGTTTGTGCCGCTTCATATGTTTCGACCACGCTCCAATGATGACTTTGTGCCACTTCTTGTGTCTGGACCAAGCCGGAATGAAAACTTTGTGCCACTTCTTGTGTCTGGACCACGCCGGAATGATGACTTTGGGCCACTTCTTGTATCTGGACCACGCCAGCATGATGACTTGTGCCGCTTCTTGTGTCTGGACCACGCCAGAATGACGACTTTGTGTCGCTTCTTGTGTCTGGACCACGCCGGAATGACGACTTTGTGCCCCTTCTTGTGTTTGGACCAAGCCGGAATGACGACTTTATGCCACTTCTTGTGTCTGGACCACTCTGGAATTACGACTTTGTGCCGCTTCTTGTGTCTGGACCATGCCGGAATGATGACTTTGTGCTGCTTTTTGTGTTTGGACCACGCCTGAATGACGACTTTGTGCTGCTTCTTGTATCTGGACCAAGCCTGAATGACGACTTTGTGCTGCTTCTTGTGTCTGGACCATGCTGGAATGACGACTTTGTGCCACTTCTTGTGTCTGGACCACGCCGGAATGACAACTTTGTGCCGCTTCTTGTGTCTGGACCACGCCGGAATGATGACTTTGTGCCACTTCTTATTTCTGTACCATGCTTCTTCTTGTGTCTGGACCACGCCGGAATGAAGAGTTTGTGCCGCTTCTTGTGTTTGGACCACGCTCCAATGATGACTTTGTGCCACTTCTTGTGTCTGGACCAAGCCGGAATGAAAACTTTGTGCAACTTCTTGTGTCTGGACCACGCCGGAATGATGACTTTGGGCCACTTCTTGTATCTGGACCACGCCAGAATGATGACTTGTGCCGCTTCTTGTGTCTGGACCACGCCAGAATGACGACTTTGTGTCGCTTCTTGTGTCTGGACCACGCCGGAATGACGACTTTGTGCCCCTTCTTGTGTTTGGACCAAGCCGGAATGAAAACTTTGGGCCACTTCTTGTGTCTGGACCACGCTGGAATGATGACTTTGTGCCACTTCTTGTATCTGGACCACGCCAGAATGATGACTTTGTGCCGCTTCTTGTGTCTGGACCACGCCGGAATGACGACTTTGTGTCGCTACTTGTGTCTGGACCACTCCGGAATGACGACTTTATGCCACTTCTTGTGTCTGGGTCACTCCGGAATGACGATTTATTGCCAATTCATGTGTCTGGACCACGCCGGAATGCCAACTTTGTGCCACTTCTTGTGTCTGGACCACGCCGGAATGACGACTTTGTGTTGCTTCTTGTGTCTGGACCACGACGGAATCATGACTTTGTGTCGCTTCTTGTGTCTGGAGCATTCTGGAATCACAACTTTGTTCCGCTTCTTGTGTCTGGACCATGCCGGAATGAAGACTTTGTGCCACTTCTTGTATCTGGACCACGCCGGAATAACGACTTTGTGCCACTTCTTGTGTCTGGACCAAGCCTGAATGACAACTTTGTGCCGCTTCTTGTGTCTGGACCATGCCTGAATGACGTCTTTGTGCCTCTTCTTGTGTCTGGACCACGCCGGAATGACGTTTTTGTTCCTCTTCTTTTGTCTGGACCACGCCGGAATGAAGAGTTTGTGCCGCTTCTTGTGTCTGGACCACGCTGGAATGATGACTTTGTGCCGCTTCTTGTGTCTAGACCATGCCGGAATGATGACTTTGTGCCACTTCTTGTATCTGGACCATGCCGGAATGACGACTTTGTGCTGCTTCTTGTATCTGTTCCTCGCCGGAATGACGACTTTGTGCCGCTTCTTGTGTCTGGACCACGCCGGAATGACGACTTTGTATCGCTTCTTGTGTCTGGACCACTTCGGAATGACGACTTTGTGCCACTTCTAGTGTCCGGACCATGCCAGAATGACGACTTTGTGTCGCTTCTTGTGTCTGGACCACGACGGAATCATGACTTTCTGTCGCTTCTTGTGTCTGGACCATTCTGGAATCACAACATTGTTCCGCTTCTTGTGTCTGGACCATGCCGGAATGACGACTTTGTTCCGCTTCTTGTGTATGGACGACTTTGTGCCGCTTCTTGTGTCTGGACCATGCCGGAATGACGACTTTGTGCTGCTTCTTGTGTTTGGACCACGCCGGAATGACGACTTTGTGCTGCTTCTTGTGTCTGGACCATGCTGGAATGACGACTTTGTGCCACTTCTTGTGTCTGGACCACGCCAGAATGATGACTTTGTGCTGCTTCTTGTGTCTGGACCATGCTGGAATGACGACTTTGTGCCACTTCTTGTGTCTGGACCACGCCGGAATGACGACTTTGTGCCGCTTCTTGTGTCTGGACCACGCCGGAATGACGACTTTGTGCCACTACTTGTGTCTGGGTCACTCCGGAATGACGATTTATTGCCAATTCATGTGTCTGGACCACGCCGGAATGACGACTTTGTGCCGCTTCTTGTGTCTGGACCACGCCGGAATGACGACATTGTGTCACTTCTTGTGTCTGGACCACTCTGGAATTACGACTTTGTGCCGCTTCTTGTGTCTGGACCATGCCGGAATGATGACTTTGTGCTGCTTCTTGTGTTTGGACCACGCCTGAATGACGACTTTGTGCTGCTTCTTGTATCTGGACCAAGCCTGAATGACGACTTTGTGCTGCTTCTTGTGTCTGGACCATGCTGGAATGACGACTTTGTGCCACTTCTTGTGTCTGGACCACGCCGGAATGACAACTTTGTGCCGCTTCTTGTGTCTGGACCACGCCGGAATGATGACTTTGTGCCACTTCTTGTTTCTGTACCATGCTTCTTCTTGTGTCTGGACCATGCCGGAATGAAGAGTTTGTGCCGCTTCTTGTGTTTGGACCACGCTCCAATGATGACTTTGTGCCACTTCTTGTGTCTGGACCAAGCCGGAATGAAAACTTTGTGCAACTTCTTGTGTCTGGACCACGCCGGAATGATGACTTTGGGCCACTTCTTGTATCTGGACCACGCCAGAATGATGACTTGTGCCGCTTCTTGTGTCTGGACCACGCCAGAATGACGACTTTGTGTCGCTTCTTGTGTCTGGACCACGCCGGAATGACGACTTTGTGCCCCTTCTTGTGTTTGGACCAAGCCGGAATGAAAACTTTGTGCCACTTCTTGTGTCTGGACCACGCTGGAATGATGACTTTGTGCCACTTCTTGTATCTGGACCACGCCAGAATGATGACTTTGTGCCGCTTCTTGTGTCTGGACCACGCCGGAATGACGACTTTGTGTCGCTACTTGTGTCTGGACCACGCCGGAATGACGACTTTATGCCACTTCTTGTGTCTGGGTCACTCCGGAATGACGATTTATTGCCAATTGATGTGTCTGGACCACGCCAGAATGCCAACTTTGTGCCACTTCTTGTGTCTGGACCACGCCGGAATGACGACTTTGTGTTGCTTCTTGTGTCTGGACCACGACGGAATCATGACTTTGTGTCGCTTCTTGTGTCTGGAGCATTCTGGAATCACAACTTTGTTCCGCTTCTTGTGTCTGGACCATGCCGGAATGACGACTTTATTCCGCTTCTTGTGTATGGACCACGCTGTATTGACGACTTTGTGCCGCTTCTTGTGTCTGGACCATGCCGGAATGACGACTTTGTGCTGCTTCTTGTGTTTGGACCACACCGGAATGACGACTTTGTGCTGCTTCTTGTGTCTGGACAACGCCGGTATGACGACATTGTGCCTCTTCTTCTGTCTGGACCACACCGGAATGATGACTTTGTGCCGCTTCTTGTGTCTGGACCACGCCAGAATGACGACTTTGTGTCGCTTCTTGTGTCTGGACCACGCCGGAATGACGACTTTGTGCCCCTTCTTGTGTTTGGACCAAGCCGGAATGAAAACTTTGTGCCACTTCTTGTGTCTGGACCACGCTGGAATGATGACTTTGTGCCACTTCTTGTGTCTGGGTCACTCCGGAATGAAGATTTATTGCCAATTCATGTGTCTGGACCACGCCGGAATGCCAACTTTGTGCCACTTCTTGTGTCTGGACCACGCCGGAATGACGACTTTGTGCCACTTCTTGTGTCTGGACCACGCCGGAATGACGACTTTTTGTCGCTTCTTGTGTCTGGACCACTCCGGAATGATGACTTTGTGCCACTTCTTGTGTCTGGACCACGCCGGAATGACGACTTTGTGTCGCTTCTTGTGTCTGGAGCATTCTGGAATCACAACTTTGTTCCGCTTCTTGTGTCTGGACCATGCCGGAATGACGACTTTGTTCCGCTTCTTGTGTATGGACCACGCCGTATTGACGACTTTGTGCCGCCTCTTGTGTCTGGACCATGCCGGAATGACGACTTTGTGCTGCTTCTTGTGTTTGGACCACACCGGAATGACGACTTTGTGCTGCTTCTTGTGTCTGGACCATGCTGGAATGACGACTTTGTGCTGCTTCTTGTGTCTGGACAACGCCGGTATGACGACATTGTGCCTATTCTTCTGTCTGGACCACACCGGAATGATGACTTTGTGCCGCTTCTTGTGTCTGGACCACGCCGATATGACGACATTGTGCCTCTTCTTCTGTCTGGACCACACCGGAATGACGACTTTGTGCCCCTTCTTGTGTCTGGACCACTCCGGAATGACGACTTTGTGCCACTTCTTGTGTCTGGACAACGCCGGTATGACGACATTGTGCCTCTTCTTCTGTTTGAATCACACCGGAATGATGACTTTGTGCCGCTTCTTGTGTCTGGACCACGCCGATATGACGACATTGTGCCCCTTTTTCTGTCTGGACCACACCGGAATGACGACTTTGTGCCACTTCTTGTGTCTGGACCACTCCGGAATGAGGACTTTGTGCCACTTCTTGTGTCTGGACAACGCCGGTATGACGACATTGTGCCTCTTCTTCTGTTTGAATCACACCGGAATGATGACTTTGTGCCGCTTCTTGTGTCTGGACCACGCCGATATGACGACATTGTGCCCCTTTTTCTGTCTGGACCACACCGGAATGACGACTTTGTGCCACTTCTTGTGTCTGGACCACGCCTGGAATGACGACTTTGTGCCGTTTTTGCGTCTGGACCACTCCAGAATGACGACTTTGTGCCACTTCTTGTGTCTTGGCCAAGCCTGAATGACGACTTTGTGCCGCTTTTTGTGTCTGGACCATGCCGGAATGACGACTTTGTGCTGCTTCTTGTGTCCGGACCACGCCGGAATGACGACTTTGTTCCGCTTGTTGTGTATGGACCACGCTGTATTGACGACTTTGTGCCGCTTCTTGTGTCTGGACCATGCCGGAATGACGACTTTGTGCTGCTTCTTGTGTTTGGACCACGCCGGAATGACGACTTTGTACCACTTCTTGTGTCTGGACCAAGCCTGAATGACGACTTTGTGCCGCTTCTTGTGTCTGGACCACGCCGGAATGACGACTTTGTGCCGCTTCTTGTGTCTGGACCATGCCGGAATGACGACTTTGTGCTGCTTCTTGTGTTTGGACCACGCCGGAATGACGACTTTGTGCTGCTTCTTGTGTCTGGACCATGCTGGAATGACGACTTTGTGCCACTTCTTGTGTCTGGACAACGCCGGTATGACGACATTGTGCCTCTTCTTCTGTCTGGACCACACCGGAATGATGAGTCTGTGCCGCTTCTTGTGTCTGGACCACGCCGATATGACGACATTGTGCCTCTTCTTCTGTCTGGACCACACCGGAATGACGACTTTGTGCCCCTTCTTGTGTCTGGACCACTCCGGAATGACGACTTTGTGCCACTTCTTGTGTCTGGACAACGCCGGTATGACGACATTGTGCCTCTTCTTCTGTCTGGACCACACCGGAATGATGACTTTGTGCCGCTTCTTGTGTCTGGACCACGCCGATATGACGACATTGTGCCTCTTCTGTCTGGACCACACCGGAATGACGACTTTGTGCCACTTCTTGTGTCTGGACCACTCCGGAATGACGACTTTGTGCCACTTCTTGTGTCTGGACCACTCCGGAATGACGACTTTGTGCCACTTCTTGTGTCTGGACCACGCCTGGAATGACGACTTTGTGCCGTTTTTGCGTCTGGACCACTCCAGAATGACGACTTTGTGCCACTTCTTGTGTCTGGACCACACCGAAATAACGACTTTGTGCCACTTCTTGTGTCTGGACCAAGCCTGAATGACGACTTTGTGCCGCTTCTTGTGTCTGGACCATGCCTGAATGACGTTTTTGTGCCTCTTCTTGTGTCTGGACCACGCCGGAATGACGTTTTTGTGCCGCTTCTTGTGTCTGGACCACGCTGGAATAATGACTTTGTGCCACTTCTTGTGTCTTGACCATGCCGGAATGATGACTTTGTGCCACTTCTTGTATCTGTACCATGCCGGAATGACGACTTTGTGCTGCTTCTTGTGTCCGGACCACGCCGGAATGACGACTTTGTTCCGCTTGTTGTGTATGGACCACGCTGTATTGGCGACTTTGTGCCGCTTCTTGTGTCTGGACCATGCCGGAATGACGACTTTGTGCTGCTTCTTGTGTTTGGACCACGCCGGAATGACGACTTTGTGCCACTTCTTGTGTCTGGACCAAGCCTGAATGACGACTTTGTGCCGCTTCTTGTGTCTGGACCACGCCGGAATGACGACTTTGTGCCGCTTCTTGTGTCTGGACCATGCCGGAATGACGACTTTGTGCTGCTTCTTGTGTTTGGACCACGCCGGAATGACGACTTTGTGCTGCTTCTTGTGTCTGGACCATGCTGGAATGACGACTTTGTGCCGCTTCTTGTGTCTGGACAACGCCGGTATGACGACATTGTGCCTCTTCTGTCTGGACCACACCGGAATGATGAGTTTGTGCCGCTTCTTGTGTCTGGACCACGCCGGAATGACGACTTTGTGCCCCTTCTTGTGTCTGGACCACTCCGGAATGACGACTTTGTGCCACTTCTTGTGTCTGGACAACGCCGGTATGACGACATTGTGCCTCTTCTTCTGTCTGGACCACACTGGAATGATGACTTTGTGCCGCTTCTTGTGTCTGGACCACGCCGATATGACGACATTGTGCCTCTTCTGTCTGGACCACACCGGAATGACGACTTTGTGCCACTTCTTGTGTCTGGACCACTCCGGAATGACGACTTTGTGCCACTTCTTGTGTCTGGACCACGCCTGGAATGACGACTTTGTGCCGTTTTTGCATCTGGACCACTCCAGAATGACGACTTTGTGCCACTTCTTGTGTCTGGACCACACCGAAATAACGACTTTGTGCCACTTCTTGTGTCTGGACCAAGCCTGAATGACGTTTTTGTGCCTCTTCTTGTGTCTGGACCACGCCGGAATGAAGACTTTGTGCCGCTTCTTGTGTCTGGACCACGCTGGAATAATGACTTTGTGCCACTTCTTGTGTCTTGACCATGCCGGAATGATGACTTTGTGCCACTTCTTGTATCTGTACCATGCCGGAATGACGACTTTGTGCTGCTTCTTGTGTCCGGACCACGCCGGAATGACGACTTTGTGCCACTTCTTGTGTCTGGACCACGCCTGGAATGACGACTTTGTGCCGTTTTTGCATCTGGACCACTCCAGAATGACGACTTTGTGCCACTTCTTGTGTCTGGACCACACCGAAATAACGACTTTGTGCCACTTCTTGTGTCTGGACCAAGCCTGAATGACGTTTTTGTGCCTCTTCTTGTGTCTGGACCACGCCGGAATGAAGACTTTGTGCCGCTTCTTGTGTCTGGACCACGCTGGAATAATGACTTTGTGCCACTTCTTGTGTCTTGACCATGCCGGAATGATGACTTTGTGCCACTTCTTGTATCTGTACCATGCCGGAATGACGACTTTGTGCTGCTTCTTGTGTCCGGACCACGCCGGAATGACGACTTTGTTCCGCTTGTTGTGTATGGACCACGCTGTATTGACGACTTTGTGCCGCTTCTTGTGTCTGGACCATGCCGGAATGACGACTTTGTGCTGCTTCTTGTGTTTGGACCACGCCGGAATGACGACTTTGTGCCACTTCTTGTGTCTGGACCAAGCCTGAATGACGACTTTGTGCCGCTTCTTGTGTCTGGACCACGCCGGAATGACGACTTTGTGCCACTTCTTGTGTCTGGACCATGCCGGAATGACGACTTTGTGCTGCTTCTTGTGTTTGGACCACGCCGGAATGACGACTTTGTGCTGCTTCTTGTGTCTGGACCATGCTGGAATGACGACTTTGTGCCGCTTCTTGTGTCTGGACAACGCCGGTATGAGGACATTGTGCCTCTTCTTCTGTCTGGACCACACCGGAATGATGAGTTTGTGCCACTTCTTGTGTCTGGACCACACCGAAATAACGACTTTGTGCCACTTCTTGTGTCTGGACCAAGCCTGAATGACGTTTTTGTGCCTCTTCTTGTGTCTGGACCACGCCGGAATGAAGACTTTGTGCCGCTTCTTGTGTCTGGACCACGCTGGAATAATGACTTTGTGCCACTTCTTGTGCCTTGACCATGCCGGAATGATGACTTTGTGCCACTTCTTGTATCTGTACCATGCCGGAATGACGACTTTGTGCTGCTTCTTGTGTCCGGACCACGCCGGAATGACGACTTTGTTCCGCTTGTTGTGTATGGACCACGCTGTATTGACGACTTTGTGCCGCTTCTTGTGTCTGGACCATGCCGGAATGACGACTTTGTGCTGCTTCTTGTGTTTGGACCACGCCTGAATGACGACTTTGTGCCGCTTCTTGTGTCTGGACCACGCCGGAATGACGACTTTGTGCCGCTTCTTGTGTCTGGACCATGCCGGAATGACGACTTTGTGCTGCTTCTTGTGTTTGGACCACGCCGGAATGACGACTTTGTGCTGCTTCTTGTGTCTGGACCATGCTGGAATGACGACTTTGTGCCGCTTCTTGTGTCTGGACAACGCCGGTATGACGACATTGTGCCTCTTCTTCTGTCTGGACCACACCGGAATGATGAGTTTGTGCCGCTTCTTGTGTCTGGACCACGCCGGAATGACGACTTTGTGCCCCTTCTTGTGTCTGGACCACTCCGGAATGACGACTTTGTGCCACTTCTTGTGTCTGGACAACGCCGGTATGACGATATTGTGCCTCTTCTTCTGTCTGGACCACACTGGAATGATGACTTTGTGCCGCTTCTTGTGTCTGGACCACGCCGATATGACGACATTGTGCCTCTTCTGTCTGGACCACACCGGAATGACGACTTTGTGCCACTTCTTGTGTCTGGACCATTCCGGAATGACGACTTTGTGCCACTTCTTGTGTCTGGACCACGCCTGGAATGACGACTTTGTGCCGTTTTTGCATCTGGACCACTCCAGAATGACGACTTTGTGCCACTTCTTGTGTCTGGACCACACCGAAATAACGACTTTGTGCCACTTCTTGTGTCTGGACCAAGCCTGAATGACGTTTTTGTGCCTCTTCTTGTGTCTGGACCACGCCGGAATAACGTTTTTGTTTCTCTTCTTTTGTCTGGACCACGCCGGAATGAAGACTTTGTGCCGCTTCTTGTGTCTGGACCACGCTGGAATAATGACTTTGTGCCACTTCTTGTGTCTTGACCATGCCGGAATGATGACTTTGTGCCACTTCTTGTATCTGTACCATGCCGGAATGACGACTTTGTGCTGCTTCTTGTGTCCGGACCACGCCGGAATGACGACTTTGTGTCGCTTCTTGTGTCTGGACCACGATGTTATCATGACTTTGTGTCGCTTCTTGTGTCTGGACCATTCTGGAATCACAACATTGTTCCGCTTCTTGTGTTTGGACCACGCCGGAATGACGACTTTGTGCTGCTTCTTGTGTCTGGACCATGCTGGAATGACGACTTTGTGCCGCTTCTTGTGTTTGGACCACGCCGGAATGACGACTTTGTGCTGCTTCTTGTGTCTGGACCATGCTGGAATGACGACTTTGTGCCACTCCTTGTGTCTGGACCACGCCAGAATGATGACTTTGTGCCGCTTCTTGTGTCTGGACCATGCTGGAATGACGACTTTGTGCCACTTTTTGTGTCTGGACCACGCCGGAATGACGACTTTGTGCCGCTTCTTGTGTCTGGACCACGCCGGAATGACAACTTTGTGCCGCTTCTTGTGTCTGGACCACGCCGGAATGAAGACTTTGTGCTGCTTCTCGTGTCTGGACCACGCCGGAATGACGACATTGTGTCGCTTCTTGTGTCTGGACCACTCTGGAATGACGACTTTGTGCCGCTTCTTGTGTCTGGATTATGCCGGAATGATGACTTTGTGCTGCTTCTTGTGTTTGGACCACGCCGGAATGACGAATTTGTGCTGCTTCTTGTGTCTGGACCATGCTGGAATGACGACTTTGTGCCACTTCTTGTGTCTGGACCACGCCAGAATGATGACTTTGTGCCACTTCTTGTGTCTGGACCACGCTGGTATGACGACTTTGTGCCACTTCTTGTGTCTGGACCACGCCAGAATGACGAATTTATGCCGCTTCTTGTGTCTGGACCACGCCGGAATGACGACTTTGTGCCACTTCTTGTGTCTGGGTCACTCCGGAATGATGATTTTTGCCACTTCTTGTGTCTGGACCACGCCGGAATGACGACTTTGTGCAGCTTCTTGTGTCTGGACCACGCCGGAATGACAACATTGTGCCACTTCTTGTTTCTGTACCATTCCGGAATGACGACTTTGTGCCGCTTCTTGTGTCTGGACCATTCCGGAATGACGACTTTGTGCTGCTTCTTGTGTCTGGACCATGCTGGAATGACGACTTTGTGCCACTTCTTGTGTCTGGACCATGCCGGAATGACGACTTTGTGCTGCTTCTTGTGTTTGGACCACGCCGGAATGACGACTTTGTGCTGCTTCTTGTGTCTGGACCATGCTGGAATGACGACTTTGTGCCACTCCTTGTGTCTGGACCACGCCAGAATGATGACTTTGTGCCGCTTCTTGTGTCTGGACCATGCTGGAATGACGACTTTGTGCCACTTTTTGTGTCTGGACCACGCCGGAATGACGACTTTGTGCCGCTTCTTGTGTCTGGACCACGCCGGAATGACGACTTTGTGCCGCTTCTTGTGTCTGGACCACGCCGGAATGAAGACTTTGTGCTGCTTCTCGTGTCTGGACCACGCCGGAATGACGACATTGTGTCGCTTCTTGTGTCTGGACCACTCTGGAATGACGACTTTGTGCCGCTTCTTGTGTCTGGATTATGCCGGAATGATGACTTTGTGCTGCTTCTTGTGTTTGGACCACGCCGGAATGACGAATTTGTGCTGCTTCTTGTGTCTGGACCATGCTGGAATGACGACTTTGTGCCACTTCTTGTGTCTGGACCACGCCAGAATGATGACTTTGTGCCACTTCTTGTGTCTGGACCACGCTGGTATGACGACTTTGTGCCACTTCTTGTGTCTGGACCACGCCAGAATGACGAATTTATGCCGCTTCTTGTGTCTGGACCACGCCGGAATGACGACTTTGTGCCACTTCTTGTGTCTGGGTCACTCCGGAATGATGATTTTTGCCACTTCTTGTGTCTGGACCACGCCGGAATGATGACTTTGTGCAGCTTCTTGTGTCTGGACCACGCCGGAATGACAACATTGTGCCACTTCTTGTTTCTGTACCATTCCGGAATGACGACTTTGTGCCGCTTCTTGTGTCTGGACCACGCCGGAATGACGACTTTGTGCCACTTCTTGTTTCTGGACCACGCTGTATTGATGACTTTGTGCCGCTTCTTGTGTCTGTACCATGCCGGAATGACGACCTTGTACCGCTTCTTGTGTCTGGACCACGCCGGAATGAAGAGTTTGTGCCGCTTCTTGTGTCTGAACCACGCCGGAATGACGACTTTGTGCCGCTTCTTGTGTCTGGACCATGCCGGAATGACGACTTTGTGCCGCTTCTTTTGTGTGTATGGTGGAGTGCTGCTACTTTCTTTCTAGGGCTGGGAATTGGAGTGATGGGATTTGTTCTACATCACAGTATTGTAACTGCAGATCTGGGTGACGTCACAGACTGGGCGGAGCTGCAGTGACATCATACATCTGTTACAGAATCTGCACTATTATAACTCCATACATCAGGAAGGCGACGCCAGACATGATGTCACATAGCAGCGCTCTTATGGGTAACTGTCAGGGTTTATTCACAGTTTTACAGCGATTTCCTGGCCTCAAATTCGCAGTAATAAATCTCACTGGGCCACGTAAATAGTTTATTCCGTGACCGACTTTCCTTATTAAACCGTCGTTCTTTATATCACGTTTCTTGGTTTTATGAACTTATTGTCACAGTCGTCGGTGATACAAGTTTTAGCATTTTTTTTTAGCTGAGTAGTTGAGGTGACAGTTCGCCCTTTCATCTTGGCTGCTGGAGTGATGTCAGGCCGGCATTTCCCCAATTTTATAATTTGTCACCTTTGACCTCAATGATAAAAAACTGATCACGATCTGATGAAGACTAAAGAAGGACTTTGGCATCAGTTTGAGTCTCATAGAAGTGAATTGGACCCAGCACGGCGTTTTCTATACCAAGTGTGAACACAACTTCAGTTTGATATCAGTTGAGTTGCAAGTGTAAAGCCGACACTGATCCAGGAAGTTTTCTGCGCTTTCTGCACTCTGCTACATGTCCAGGCCGATCCATCATGTGCGCTCACTGCTCCCTCTGCTGGCTGTTCAGCTGCAGTCCATGTTTTCTCACTGAGCCGCTGTGGTACTGTGGTATAGAGTGCCCCCTGCTGGCTGATCCATGCTGCTCAGGAGCTGTGACCACTTTAACTGACTCTGTAAATATTACAATATCCTCCGCAATAAACTGGAATTACAGCGGCAATAAAAGCTCTGATTGCAGCGTTACAGGACGGGCACGATCCCTCATCGATTCTGTAGCCGAATGTTGCGATGAGTTCGTCCTTGTGGATTATTACCGTGGAAATTGTGAAAGTTGTTTATAAAAGACCCCGGAGAATAATTCATATTTGTAGAGTAGAAGAAATAAACGGAACCGCATTACGTCGCGTTATTCCCATATTAAGTGTTTATGACATTTCCCCCGAAAGGTGCAGCCCCGTCTTTTGAGAAACAAGGGGTCCGGCGACCCCCAATCATCGTCACTCGGCCACAGAATCAGCTCCGTAAACCGCACGCAGGTATGAACAGCGCTCCATGTGTGGCGGCCGGGAATCACCCTCGCCCAATATGTACAGGGGTCAGGCGTTTCCGGCATGTTCCGGGGACACGATGTAAATGTCTGGGATGGAAAAAAACCTTTATCTAAAATAACAGAAAGAAAAGCAACTTCATCATTCCCCGTATATAATGCAACAAACTGTCCCCCACAACAAACTGTCCCCCACAACAAACTGTCCCCCACAAACAGCTCTTATTGTACAAGCCTGACACTTGGGGTACAGGATAATGATACACTGACACTTGGGGTACAGGATAATGATACACTGACACTTGGGGTACAGGATAATGATACACTGACACTTGAGGTACAGGATAATGACATGCTGACACTTGGGGTACAGGATAATGACACTGACACTTGGGGTACAGGATAATGATACACTGACACTTGGGGTACAGGATAATGATACACTGACACTTGGGGTACAGGATAATGATACACTGACACTTGAGGTACAGGATAATGACATGCTGACACTTGGGGTACAGGATAATGACACTGACACTTGGGGTACAGGATAATGACACTGACACTTGGGGTACAGGATAATGATACACTCACACTTGGGGTACAGGATAATGATACACTGACACTTGGGGTACAGGATAATGATACACTGACACTTGGGGTACAGGATAATGACACTGACACTTGGGGTACAGGATAATGACACACTGACACTTGGGGTACAGGATAATGACACTGACACTTGGGGTACAGGATAATGATACACTGACACTTGGGGTACAGGATAATGATACACTGACACTTGGGGTACAGGATAATGATACACTGACACTTGGGGTACAGGATAATGATTCACTGACACTTGGGGTACAGGATAATGATACACTGACACTTGGGGTACAGGATAATGATACACTGACACTTGGGGTACAGGATAATGACACTTGGGGTACAGGGTAATGATACACTGACACTCGGGGTACAGGATAATGATACACTGACACTTGGGGTACAGGATAATGATACACTGACACTTGGGGTACAGGATAATGATACACTGACACTTGGGGTACAGGATAATGATACACTGACACTTGGGGTACAGGATAATGATACACTGACACTTGGGGTACAGGATACTGACACTTGGGGTACAGGATAATGATACACTGACACTTGGGGTACAGGATAATGATACACTGACACTTGGGGTACAGGATAATGATACACTGACACTTGGGGTACAGGATAATGATACATTGACACTTGGGGTACAGGATAATGACACGCTGACACTTGGGGTACAGGATAATGACACACTGACACTTGGGGTACAGGATAATGATACACTGACACTTGGGGTACAGGATAATTATACACTGACACTTGGGCTACAGGAGACTTATACACTGACTCTTGGGGTACAGGATAATGATACACTGACACTTGGGGTACAGGATAATGATACACTGACACTTGGGGTACAGGATAATGATACACTGACACTTGAGGTACAGGATAATGACATGCTGACACTTGGGGTACAGGATAATGACACTGACACTTGGGGTACAGGATAATGATACACTGACACTTGGGGTACAGGATAATGATACACTGACACTTGGGGTACAGGATAATGATACACTGACACTTGAGGTACAGGATAATGACATGCTGACACTTGGGGTACAGGATAATGACACTGACACTTGGGGTACAGGATAATGACACTGACACTTGGGGTACAGGATAATGATACACTCACACTTGGGGTACAGGATAATGATACACTGACACTTGGGGTACAGGATAATGATACACTGACACTTGGGGTACAGGATAATGACACTGACACTTGGGGTACAGGATAATGACACACTGACACTTGGGGTACAGGATAATGACACTGACACTTGGGGTACAGGATAATGATACACTGACACTTGGGGTACAGGATAATGATACACTGACACTTGGGGTACAGGATAATGATACACTGACACTTGGGGTACAGGATAATGATTCACTGACACTTGGGGTACAGGATAATGATACACTGACACTTGGGGTACAGGATAATGATACACTGACACTTGGGGTACAGGATAATGACACTTGGGGTACAGGGTAATGATACACTGACACTCGGGGTACAGGATAATGATACACTGACACTTGGGGTACAGGATAATGATACACTGACACTTGGGGTACAGGATAATGATACACTGACACTTGGGGTACAGGATAATGATACACTGACACTTGGGGTACAGGATAATGATACACTGACACTTGGGGTACAGGATACTGACACTTGGGGTACAGGATAATGATACACTGACACTTGGGGTACAGGATAATGATACACTGACACTTGGGGTACAGGATAATGATACACTGACACTTGGGGTACAGGATAATGATACATTGACACTTGGGGTACAGGATAATGACACGCTGACACTTGGGGTACAGGATAATGACACACTGACACTTGGGGTACAGGATAATGATACACTGACACTTGGGGTACAGGATAATTATACACTGACACTTGGGCTACAGGAGACTTATACACTGACTCTTGGGGTACAGGATAATGATACACTGACACTTGGGGTACAGGATAATGATACACTGACACTTGGGGTACAGGATAATGATACACTAACACTTGGGGTACAGGATAATGATACACTGACACTTGGGCTACAGGAGACTTATACACTGACTCTTGGGGTACAGGATAATGATACACTGACACTTGGGGTACAGGATAATGATACACTGACACTTGGGGTACAGGATAATGATACACTAACACTTGGGGTACAGGAGACTTATACACTGACACTTGGGGTACCGGATAATGACACTGACACTTGGGGTACAGGATAATGATACACTGACACTTGGGGTACAGGATAATGATATGCTGACACTTGGGGTACAGGATAATGATACACTGACACTTGGGGTACAGGATAATGATACACTGACACTTGGGGTACAGGATAATGACACACTGACAATTGGGGTACAGGATAATGATACACTGACACTTGGGGTACAGGATAATGATACACTGACACTTGGGGTACAGGAGACTTATACACTGACACTTGGGGTACAGGATAATGATACACTGACACTTGGGGTACCGGATAATGATACACTGACACTTGGGGTTCAGGATAATGACACTGACACTTGGGCTACAGGAGACTTATACACTGACTCTTGGGGTACAGGATAATGATACACTGACACTTGGGGTACAGGATAATGATACACTAACACTTGCGGGTACAGGAGACTTATACACTGACACTTGGGGTACAGGATAATGACACTGACACTTGGGGTACAGGATAATGATACACTGACACTTGAGGTACAGGATAATGACACTGACACTTGGGGTACAGGATAATGACACACTGACACTTGGGGTATAGGATAATGATACACTGACACTTGGGGTACAGGATAATGACACTGACACTTGGGGTACAGGATAATGACACTGACACTTGGGGTACAGGATAATGACACTGACACTTGGGGTACAGGATAATGACACACTGACACTTGGGGTACAGGATAATGATACACTGACACTTGGGGTACAGGATAATGACACACTGACACTTGGGGTACAGGATAATGACACACTGACACTTGGGGTACAGGATAATGATACACTGACACTTGGGGTACAGGATAATGATACACTGACACTTGGGGTACAGGATAATGATACACTGACACTTGGGGTACAGGATAATGATACACTGACACTTGGGGTACAGGATAATGACACTTGGGGTACAGGGTAATTATACACTGACACTTGGGGTACAGGGTAATGATACACTGACACTTGGGGTACAGGATAATGACACACTGACACTTGGGGTACAGGATAATGACACACTGACACTTGGGGTACAGGATAATGATACACTGACACTTGGGGTACAGGATAATGATACACTGACACTTGGGATACAGGATAATGATACACTGACACTTGCGTTACAGGATAATGACACTTGGGGTACAGGGTAATGATACACTGACACTTGGTGTACAGGATAATGATACACTGACACTTGGGGTACAGGATAATGATTCACTGACACTTGGGGTACAGGATAATGATACACTGACACTTGGGGTACAGGATAATGATACACTGACACTTGGGGTACAGGATAATGACACTTGGGGTACAGGGTAATGATACACTGACACTCGGGGTACAGGATAATGATACACTGACACTTGGGGTACAGGATAATGATACACTGACACTTGGGGTACAGGATAATGATACACTGACACTTGGGGTACAGGATAATGATACACTGACACTTGGGGTACAGGATAATGATACACTGACACTTGGGGTACAGGATACTGACACTTGGGGTACAGGATAATGATACACTGACACTTGGGGTACAGGATAATGATACACTGACACTTGGGGTACAGGATAATGATACACTGACACTTGGGGTACAGGATAATGATACATTGACACTTGGGGTACAGGATAATGACACGCTGACACTTGGGGTACAGGATAATGACACACTGACACTTGGGGTACAGGATAATGATACACTGACACTTGGGGTACAGGATAATTATACACTGACACTTGGGCTACAGGAGACTTATACACTGACTCTTGGGGTACAGGATAATGATACACTGACACTTGGGGTACAGGATAATGATACACTGACACTTGGGGTACAGGATAATGATACACTAACACTTGGGGTACAGGATAATGATACACTGACACTTGGGCTACAGGAGACTTATACACTGACTCTTGGGGTACAGGATAATGATACACTGACACTTGGGGTACAGGATAATGATACACTGACACTTGGGGTACAGGATAATGATACACTAACACTTGGGGTACAGGAGACTTATACACTGACACTTGGGGTACCGGATAATGACACTGACACTTGGGGTACAGGATAATGATACACTGACACTTGGGGTACAGGATAATGATATGCTGACACTTGGGGTACAGGATAATGATACACTGACACTTGGGGTACAGGATAATGATACACTGACACTTGGGGTACAGGATAATGACACACTGACAATTGGGGTACAGGATAATGATACACTGACACTTGGGGTACAGGATAATGATACACTGACACTTGGGGTACAGGAGACTTATACACTGACACTTGGGGTACAGGATAATGATACACTGACACTTGGGGTACCGGATAATGATACACTGACACTTGGGGTTCAGGATAATGACACTGACACTTGGGCTACAGGAGACTTATACACTGACTCTTGGGGTACAGGATAATGATACACTGACACTTGGGGTACAGGATAATGATACACTAACACTTGCGGGTACAGGAGACTTATACACTGACACTTGGGGTACAGGATAATGACACTGACACTTGGGGTACAGGATAATGATACACTGACACTTGAGGTACAGGATAATGACACTGACACTTGGGGTACAGGATAATGACACACTGACACTTGGGGTATAGGATAATGATACACTGACACTTGGGGTACAGGATAATGACACTGACACTTGGGGTACAGGATAATGACACTGACACTTGGGGTACAGGATAATGACACTGACACTTGGGGTACAGGATAATGACACACTGACACTTGGGGTACAGGATAATGATACACTGACACTTGGGGTACAGGATAATGACACACTGACACTTGGGGTACAGGATAATGACACACTGACACTTGGGGTACAGGATAATGATACACTGACACTTGGGGTACAGGATAATGATACACTGACACTTGGGGTACAGGATAATGATACACTGACACTTGGGGTACAGGATAATGATACACTGACACTTGGGGTACAGGATAATGACACTTGGGGTACAGGGTAATTATACACTGACACTTGGGGTACAGGGTAATGATACACTGACACTTGGGGTACAGGATAATGACACACTGACACTTGGGGTACAGGATAATGACACACTGACTCTTGGGGTACAGGATAATGATACACTGACACTTGGGGTACAGGATAATGATACACTGACACTTGGGATACAGGATAATGATACACTGACACTTGCGTTACAGGATAATGACACTTGGGGTACAGGGTAATGATACACTGACACTTGGTGTACAGGATAATGATACACTGACACTTGGGGTACAGGATAATGATTCACTGACACTTGGGGTACAGGATAATGATACACTGACACTTGGGGTACAGGATAATGATACACTGACACTTGGGGTACAGGATAATGACACTTGGGGTACAGGGTAATGATACACTGACACTCGGGGTACAGGATAATGATACACTGACACTTGGGGTACAGGATAATGATACACTGACACTTGGGGTACAGGATAATGATACACTGACACTTGGGGTACAGGATAATGATACACTGACACTTGGGGTACAGGATAATGATACACTGACACTTGGGGTACAGGATACTGACACTTGGGGTACAGGATAATGATACACTGACACTTGGGGTACAGGATAATGATACACTGACACTTGGGGTACAGGATAATGATACACTGACACTTGGGGTACAGGATAATGATACATTGACACTTGGGGTACAGGATAATGACACGCTGACACTTGGGGTACAGGATAATGACACACTGACACTTGGGGTACAGGATAATGATACACTGACACTTGGGGTACAGGATAATTATACACTGACACTTGGGCTACAGGAGACTTATACACTGACTCTTGGGGTACAGGATAATGATACACTGACACTTGGGGTACAGGATAATGATACACTGACACTTGGGGTACAGGATAATGATACACTAACACTTGGGGTACAGGATAATGATACACTGACACTTGGGCTACAGGAGACTTATACACTGACTCTTGGGGTACAGGATAATGATACACTGACACTTGGGGTACAGGATAATGATACACTGACACTTGGGGTACAGGATAATGATACACTAACACTTGGGGTACAGGAGACTTATACACTGACACTTGGGGTACCGGATAATGACACTGACACTTGGGGTACAGGATAATGATACACTGACACTTGGGGTACAGGATAATGATATGCTGACACTTGGGGTACAGGATAATGATACACTGACACTTGGGGTACAGGATAATGATACACTGACACTTGGGGTACAGGATAATGACACACTGACAATTGGGGTACAGGATAATGATACACTGACACTTGGGGTACAGGATAATGATACACTGACACTTGGGGTACAGGAGACTTATACACTGACACTTGGGGTACAGGATAATGATACACTGACACTTGGGGTACAGGGTAATGATACACTGACACTTGGGGTACCGGATAATGATACACTGACACTTGGGGTTCAGGATAATGACACTGACACTTGGGCTACAGGAGACTTATACACTGACTCTTGGGGTACAGGATAATGATACACTGACACTTGGGGTACAGGATAATGATACACTAACACTTGCGGGTACAGGAGACTTATACACTGACACTTGGGGTACAGGATAATGACACTGACACTTGGGGTACAGGATAATGATACACTGACACTTGAGGTACAGGATAATGACACTGACACTTGGGGTACAGGATAATGACACACTGACACTTGGGGTATAGGATAATGATACACTGACACTTGGGGTACAGGATAATGACACTGACACTTGGGCTACAGGAGACTTATACACTGACTCTTGGGGTACAGGATAATGATACACTGACACTTGGGGTACAGGATAATGATACACTGACACTTGGGGTACAGGATAATGATACACTGACACTTGGGGTACAGGATAATGATACACTGACACTTGGGGTACAGGATAATGATACACTGACACTTGGGGTACAGGATAATGATACACTGACACTTGGGGTACAGGATAATTATACACTGACACTTGGGGTACAGGATAATTATACACTGACACTTGGGGTACAGGAGACTTATACACTGACACTTGGGGTACAGGATAATGATACACTGACACTTGGGGTACAGGATAATGATACACTGACACTTGGGGTACAGGATAATGATACACTAACACTTGGGGTACAGGAGACTTATACACTGACACTTGGGGTACAGGATAATGACACTGACACTTGGGGTACAGGATAATGTTACACTGACACTTGAGGTACAGGATAATGACACTGACACTTGGGGTACAGGATAATGACACACTGACACTTGGGGTACAGGATAATGATACACTGACACTTGGGGTACAGGATAATGACACTGACACTTGGGCTACAGGAGACTTATACACTGACTCTTGGGGTACAGGATAATGATACACTGACACTTGGGGTACAGGATAAAAATACACTGACACTTGGGGTACAGGATAATGATACACTGACACTTGGGGTACAGGATAATGATACACTGACACTTGGGGTACAGGATAATGATACACTAACACTTGGGGTACAGGATAATGACACTGACACTTGGGGTACAGGGTAATGATACACTAACACTTGGGGTACAGGAGACTTATACACTGACACTTGGGGTACAGGATAATGATACACTGACACTTGGGGTACAGGAGACTTATACACTGACACTTGGGGTACAGGATAATGATACACTGACACTTGGGGTACAGGATGACACTGACACTTGGGGTACAGGATAATGACACACTGACACTTGGGGTACAGGAGACTTATACACTGACACTTGGGGTACAGGATAATGACACTGACACTTGGGGTACAGGATAATGATACACTGACACTTTGGGTACAGGATGACACTGACACTTGGGGTACAGGATAATGACACACTGACACTTGGGGTACAGGAGACTTATACACTGACACTTGGGGTACAGGATGACACTGACACTTGGGGTACAGGATAATGACACACTGACACTGGTTCTCCCCGCTTCGTGACAGTACGCTCAGGCCATCGACCCCGCTGGTCAACCTGAGACTTTGACGACACAAGCTATGCTGGCTGAGATGGAGGATCTCCAGTCACGACAAGACCAGCTCCTCCTGTCGGTGAACACCATTGCCCATCGGTTGCTCACTCCAACCACAGTCGTCTCCGCACCCGTCCCTGCGGTTCCTCCTGCTACACTTCCTGTCTATACCGATACCTCAGTTTCTTGCCGCTACCTCCTCGCTATGACGGAGATCCGAGGTCCTGCAGAGGATTTTTGAATCAGTGCCTGATCCACTTCAGACTACATTCCAGGTCCCTCTGTTCAGATGACGTCAGGATCGCCTTCATCATCTCTCTCCTTACTGGCAAAGCCCTGGCATGGGCTAATCCTCTGTGGGAACATCAGGGACCAGAGACCCGGGACTTGCAGTGCTTCTTACAGGCCTTCCGCTCGATCTTTGAGGAACCTGGGTGAGTTTCTTCGGCTGCTGCACCCTTGCTGACCCTACATCAGGGAGACCTCTCCATGGGCGAGTATGCCATTCAGTTCTGTATCCTGGCTGCTGAATTGACCTGGAACAATGAGGCTTTGGGGGCCACATTCTGGCAGGGACTGTCTTCAGGGATCAAGGACAAGCTGGCTGCTCGCGATCTGCCATCTACCCTGGACGATCTTATCCTACTCGCCACCCGGGTTGACATGAGGATCCAGGAGCGTTCCCAAGAGGTTCTCCGGGAGAGAGAACTTCCTAGGCTGGATCCTACTTTCCAGCAATCCTCCTCAGTCGTCCCACCAGAGGATCTGATGCTGAGTAACAACGTCAAATTGTCTACCCAGGAGAAACAACGCAGACGCACTTCTGGACTTTGTTTGTATTGCGGCCTCGGAGGCCATATTGTGCATCTGTGTCCCCAGAGGCCAGAGAGACCCCATTGCCTAGGACTGATTAGAGAGACAACCCTAGATGGAATGGTACCTAATAAAGCATTCTGTTCCAAGCTGAATATTCCTGTGACCCTGGTATCCGGCGAGAGGACGCATCAAGTTTCTGCCTATCTTGACTCTGGCTCTGCTGCAAACTTCATCCAGAGAGAGCTTGTGGATCATCTTCAGTTGCCCACAGTTCCCCTAGAGACGTCTTTGGCTGTTGCCCCAGTTAATGGACTGCCTCTGCCTGATCCCATCATCTCTAAAACCAAGCCGTTGAAGCTCCAGGTTGGGGTCCTTCATTCTGAACTGATTTCTTTCCTTGTTTTGCCCAAGGCCATCAACCCTGTTCTGCTGGGCCTGCCTTGACTTCGACTACATGCCCCAGTCCTGGACTGGAATTCTGGAGAAGTTCTCCAATGGGGCTCCAAGTGCCATGGTCGTTGTCTGTTGCAGATCCATCCTGTCCAGCCTTCTCTGCCTCAGTCATTGGTGGACTGCCTCCCCAGTTTGCTCAGAATGCAGATGTTTTCAGCAAAAGGGAGGCTGGGACGCTGCCTCCACATCGGACCTATCACTGTCCCATTGAACTGGTTCCTAATGCCTCTCTCCCCGTGGACGGGTATATCCTCTCTCCTTGCCTGAGTCTCTATCCATGTCGGCCTATATCAAGGGGAATCTGGAGAGGGGTTTCATACGAAAGTCTTCCTCCCCGGCCGGGGCTGGATTCTTCTTAGTTAAAAAGGACGGATCCCTTCAACCCTGCATTGACTACCGGGGCCTCAACCAGATCACGGTCAAGAACAAATACCCGTTGCCACTTATATCTGAACTGTTTGGTCACATACGAGGAATTTTTTTGTAAACTAGACCTTATAATTTTATCCGAATCCGTCAAGGGGACGAGTGGAAGACGGCGTTCAACACTCGGGACAGGCACTACGAATAACTGGTGATGCCCTTCGGACTGTGTAACGCTCCCGCAGTGTTTCAGGAGTTCGTTAATGACATCTTACGAGATCTCCTCTATGTCTGTGTTGTTGTTTATCTCGATGATATTTTGATTTTCTCCCCAGATCAGACGACTCATCGGAGGCATGTCCGTCAGGTTCTACTACGATTAAGGGAGAATCATTTATACGCCAAGCTGGAGAAGTTCGTCTTTGAGAAGAGTTCTCTGCCCTTCCTGGGCTACGTCATCTCGGATCAAGGCCTTAAGATGGACCCTGAGAAGCTAAAGTCTGTCCTGGAATGGCCACGTCCTCAAGGCTTAAGGGCCATACAGCGGTTCCTGGGATTCGCCAATTTCTACCGGCAGTTTATTCCGAACTTCTCATCTCTGACGGCCCCCATCTCTACCCTTACCAAGAAGGGTGTGAACGCCAAGGTGTGGACTCCAGAGGCAGAGTCCGCATTTATTAGCCTCGAGAGCCTTCACTTCAGCCTCGATCCTCCATCATCCTGACGTATCTCGGCAGTTCTCACTGGAAGTGGACGCTTCCTCTGTTGGTGCAGGCGCACTTCTGTTCCAGAGGAGCTCCAAAGGAAAGGCTGTGGTATGTGGCTACTACTCAAGACTGTTTTCTTCTGCTGAGCGCAATTACTCTATTCGGGATCGGGAGCTACTGGCCATCAAATTGGCCCTGGAGGAGTGGAGACATCTTCTGGAGGGCGCTGCTCACCCCATCCTGATCTTCACCGACCACAAGAATCTTACTTACCTTCAGTCCGCTCAAAGACTGAATCCTCGTCAAGCCAGGTGGTCGCTGTTCTTCACCCGTTTTCAGTTTGTGCTCCACTACCGTCCCGCGGACAAGAATGTGAGGGCCGATGCCCTGTCCAGATCGTTTGAGATGGAAGACACGGTGGAGTCCCTTCAGACCATCATAGACCCGTCCTGCGTTGTCACCGCTTATCCTCCGCAGGTTAGAGACATCCCTCCGGGGAGAACTTTTGTTCGGTTGGCAGACAGGAGAAGAATTCTCCGCTGGGGACACTGTTCTAAACTGGCTGGGCACGCTGGTGTCCGTAAAACCCAAGACCTGATCGCTCGTCACTTCTGGTGGCCCACGCTACCTAAGGATGTTCTGGACTTTGTCTCTGCTTGCACGGTCTGTGCCTCTAACAAAGTGACTCACTCCAAGCCTGCCGGCCTGCTTCAACCCCTGCCTGTACCCAGTGCCCCCTGGCAGCACATTGCGATGGACTTCGTCACAGACCTTCCCCCCTCAGCAGGATGTAACACTGTCTGGGTGGTGGTGGACCGGTTCTCTAAGATGGCACATTTTATCCCGCTGACCGGCCTACCCTCTGCTCCTCGACTGGCAAGTTCCTTCATTCAGCACATCTTCCGCTTGCATGGCTTTTGCCTCTTCACATTGTGTCCGACCGGGGGGTTCAGTTTACCTCTAAGTTCTGGAGAGCCCTCTGTAAACTCCTGGATGTGAGTTTGGACTTTTCCTCAGCCTATCACCCCCAGTCCAATGGGCAAGTTGAGAGGATCAACCAGATCATGGAAAATTATCTCCGCCACTTCATCTCTTCACAGCACGATAACTGGGTACAGCTTCTTCCATGGGCGGAGTTTTCATATAATAACCACACAAGTGAGTCCACCACTTCCTCTCCATTTCACATAATCTACAGTCAACATCCCAGAGTTCCTCTTCCAGTGTCGACTTCATCTCAGGTACCCGCTGCTGACTCTGCATATGGGGACTTCCTGCAAATCTGGCAACAGACCCGGTCCTCTATTTTGCTGGCGGTAGATCGCATGAAGCGAAAGGCGGATACTAGGAGAAGAAAGCCGCCTCAGTATCTTCCGGGGACTAAAGTCTGGCTGTCCTGACGGAACATTAGTTTGAAGGTGCCCTCATACAAGTTTGCTCCCAGGTTCCTTGGCCCTTTCGAAATTCTGCAACAGATCAACCCTGTTTCCTATAAGCTGCGGCTGCCCCCTACCCTCAGAATCCCTAACTCCTTCCATGTGTCCCTCCTGAAACCAGTGGTCCTGAACCGCTACAGCAAGACTTCTAGTTCTACAGTTGCCCCCAGCGGCCCTTCTGATGTATTCGAGGTAAAGGAGATCCTGGACCGCAAGAGGGTAGGAGGAAGGACTTTCTATCTGGTGGACTGGAGAGGGTTTGGTCCTGAGGAAAGGTCCTGGGAGCCAGAAGAGAACCTCAGTGCTCCTGCTCTTATTAAAAAGTTCCTCTCTCACTCTGGTTCCTCTCTCACTCTGGCCCCAAGAAGAGGGGGCGTAAGAGGGGGGATACTCTAGCGTCCATGGCCGCGGGCCGTCGGGTTTACTCACCTCCCGACACCCGCAGCCATGGATCTGTGAGCGCTCCGTCTCCCTCCTAGGAGATGCCAGCGCTCACTTCCGCTCCGTTCGGCCTGGTCCCGTAGGGTGCGCGCGCACACGCTCGTGCCCGGCCTTAAAGGGCCAGCGCGTGCAATTAGGAAATCGTCATCACTATCAACTGCCACGGTTTCCTGGTCTATAAGAAGGCCCCTGGCCTTCTAATCCTTGCCTGAGCGTTGTTAGTCTTTCCCAGTCTGTCTCGCAATGGTCCCTTAGTGTCTCCCGTTCCAGCTGTTACCCGTGCCCTGTTACCGTTCCTGTATTCCGTATTGTTCTAGTTCCTGTGCCTACCAGCGTTGGAGTGTCATCTGCCACGTCAAGTGTCATCTGCCACGTCAAGTGTCATCTGCCACGTCAAGTGTCTTCTGCCACGCCAAGTGTCTTCTGCCACGTCAAGTGTCTTCCGCTTCATCGGATACTGCCCGCCACGTCTGGCACCACCTGCCGCACCTGCCTCCATCCGTGCTGAAGCCACAGCCACCGCCCGGACTATTTCAGGTACCCAAGCATTACTGTCTGCTATCGTCTTTCGCATAGACTGTGACCTGGTCAGCTGCCTCCCCGCTGCGGCGGAGCGGCCTAGTGGGTCCACACATACCCTGTGTCCGCGACACAGGCATTATTTACTACATTATCTGTACTCAGAGAGTTATCACTGTGTTATCTGTGGTGTTACATAGGACTGCAGGTAACATCTACTACATTATCTGTTCTCAA